>NC_054057.1:82955929-83106324 GCF_017639655.2 Falco naumanni | reverse complement strand
CTCTCATCTGTAATCTGCCCACCAGGGATGATCCTGAAGGCCCTCAAGAAACATTTCTAGAGCTGCGTATTAGCAGTATGTCATGCAACTTAATGCACTTATAAAGGTGATGTAAACTTGATACTGCTATGAGAGCCTAAGAGAAACTTTAGTGGCTTGTGGGTTTAAAATAAATAGGTGACAGGATCACACAGCTCCTTTAGGTCACCCTGTGTGATGCTGTGGATTGCTGTTACTGTGTTGTTCTCTCAGCGCAGGTGCGTTTCAATCCATATTTCTGTAGCCATCGAGTGTGATGTATGAGCCTGGGAGAAGCAGTTCTTTCCTTGGCTCAGTACCTGTGGATGGTCATTTGTGTGGTCTGCCCAAAGTGAGGCGCACAGAGCAGCTCTTGATGCCCTCCTGTCTGCCCAGACTTTGCTAATTGCTGTTTAGAGCCTTGGCTGGGAAGATGTAAGTCATCCCGGAGAAAGAGTCAGTGGGAGAGAGATGGAGCAGCTGGCAGAAGCTGCCCCAAAGTAGGCTAATGAATTATAAATAACAGCTGTCAGGTTGCATTGCCAGTGTGCAGGAGCTGAGAGTCTGTGTTGTACCACTTGGTCTCCAGTGTGTTGGCTTGCCGAAAGGTGCGTTCAATATTTATGGGAAGCACGGCAGAGTCAGGATACAGTCAGGTCTGCTTCCTTCACAGCTCTGCTCGCTTGTCGTTGTGCCTCTTACTGATTTGCAAGTTGGGACTGATTAGAATAGCTTTTGCAGCCTGGAATATGCATCACTGAAAGTCACAAAGAGAAGATCAAAAAGAATGGAGAAAAGGATGCTAGTGGGGGTGGGAAATGCAGAGTGTGTGTGTTTGGGGGCTCTTGTAGTCTTTACTGAGCCAATGTCACCCTTGATTTTGCTGAGCTGGCGCGCTCCTCTTCATCTGAAGAGGAACTGTAAATGTTTGAGAAATAATCTAAAGGTGTTTGGATAATCAAGTCTTTTAGAGCTCCCTCCCTCAGTAGTATTATTGAGAATGGCAGGGGAAAGCCTGGTATTTGTAATTTGTGCGTGCTGCAGTTGGTGTGGTGTTATGGAAGACGCATGAGGGCACCAGGCTGTTTTCATAAACATCTGAATGAGGAAGAATAAAACTGTTTTCGAGCTGAAAATAACTGATGATGCTAGCAGAGCAATGTCACAGACTTATCTGGAAGTTTACAAGTAAGTCTTCACTCTACCAGCGATAGCTGGTAGAGCTACTCAGTATTAAGACTGACTTTTGGGATGTTACCAGCAATGATCCGAGGTCCCTTGAACAGATAATGCATCGCTCTTATCCTAATACACGGTAAGAGCTTTCTTGCCTGATCAAGTCTGTGGTATTGACTCAATACCAAAAAATACCTTTTTTGTGTAAGTCTAAATTTAGAAGGATGCGAAACAAATAATGACACTCTTTTAGTTAATTAAACCCTTGTCATCAAAGTTGAATAGTGTGCAAGTGACACCCATCAGAAAATAGGCTACTAGTTACTTGTTCATCCCTAATACATGTCAGAAAGACAAAAACTTGTCATCCATCCATTTCCTCACTTGTTTTCAAAGTGATACCATTTTTAGGAAATTATATTGCTGAAAGTTATGATTTTCTTGAATTAGGGCTGACTTACATTCTTCTACAGAACACTGCCTAAACCCAGCCTTTCCTTGAACATGACAGAAGAATCTCCAGTTGTGAAGATGTCTTGTTTTGGGGTTTTTTTGTTGTTTTTTTTTTTCTTCCCCTTTTTATTTTCAATGTTTGAACTTGTGTATTTAGGAAGCAGTCTATTCAGCATCATGTAGTAGCACAAGGATGTGTGTATGTACCTCCTTTGGCCCAACAGCATGCTTCCACAGCTATTTTTGATAGCAGCCTGTATTTATAACACCGCTGCTAACTCTCCTGTGCTAATACTTTGTGGCTGTGTAGTGACCTAGCTGGTGAACTGAACTGGCTGGAAGTTGAGTTGTCTCTGTGCCCTAGGCAGCAGTCTGTGGTTGCTTTCACTGACTGTAGAGTGTTATTTTGACACTTGGAAGTTGCAGAAATTAAACATCCAGTTGAATTTATCCTAGACTGAGTACTTGCCTGATGTTTATACAGTGAATGGTGCTGACTTCTGAATGAAGCTTTTTGGATGTTTCATCTAAGTGTTTAAGTGGGTCAGCCCCATTGCCTTTTACTGTTGGGGGGAAAAAAAAGTTAAGATCTTTCTTTCCTCCCCAGAGGCAACTTACATCACTTTCTCTAGTGCCATCCATGCACTGTAATCCTACACAGAGAGCAGGAAGTGATTCCATTTATATTGCATTTTCATTTTGTGTACTGCTTTCAGAACTTAATGCCTCCCTTGTGGCAGTTGTAAAATACTACAAAGCTGGAACAGTGTATCTAATGTGACTTTCTTTTCTTTTGTCTTTGTAGATACTCTCCGCTATTACATTACCTGTAGTGCTGGATACCCCAACCCCTTCCAGCAGGTGAGTGTAAGCATCCTAGCTTCCTTCACCCCTTCTCAGCATCCTGCAGAGTATAGGTTAAATGCTCAATACCAGCATGCAGCAAGGTTTTAGCTTTAGGGAGCACTCCACCTGTTGGTAAAGCTTTGGTAGCTACTTTCCAGCTGTGCAAGGGGTGGCACTGTGATTTAGTAAGCAGTTTTTTCCAATGTCATCACTACCTGCATAGCTTCAGGTCCAGGGTGCCCTCTTAGAAGGGCCCACGTGCAATGCGGTGAGGACCGTGGCTTTGTGGTACCTCTGTTTACATCGCACTCTTAAGAGCAGCGACATGGAGACGGAGCACCCGCCATTAATGCCGGGGTGGGAGACTGCCTACTTCCTGCTTTGAATCTCATCTTGCAGGTTCTTTTGGGTTAAACAGTGGCAATGCTCCACTCCCGATATGCAGCCACTTCTGTGAGTGAGGGAGTGATTCTCACATATGTCTCTTAAATCCCTTGGATGTTGAAGGGTTTGTATCCTGCAGTATAAATGTGAGTCATTATTCTTTTGTGTGGGGGCTGAAGAACAGCACCTGGGCCCATCCCAAACTTTGTCCTGTGTATCAGAGGCCAGAATGAGCCCACACCACCCACCATTTGGCAGACACCAGCTGCTTCACTATTTATATTTAGGATTTTTTAAGTCTTGTCTTCCTCTGTTTTAAAGGGTGGGTAAGAACACTTCAAACTGTGGTATGATGCACCGTTGCCATCTGTTGCATTTCTGGTTGCTCAGTATACTCTGACATGCTATTGCATGTGAAATTCCCATGGATACTTTAGTGGGATGTGAAGGCTGCACCCAAATACAAAGAACTTCTAGTGTTAACATTAAGTCTTTCTCAGCCATCTGATTTAGTAGGAAAATCCAGCTGTGCTCTGTGGTGAGAACATGAGTGCTTTGTGTCTTTTCTTTCTCATTCCCCTCTGTCCTGGAGCCAGCCCCAGCTGTGTGTATGGTTTTTGTCTATGTGTATGCATTTTGTTGATTTGGTTTTTTTCTTTTGGTTCCTCCTTTCCCCTTTTCATTCTGTCTGTACTTCTTCCAGGTTGGTAAAAGTAAAAACTTCACCCTATTGCAGCCGTACCCATAGCAGCTGAGACATGAAGTTGTGCATTCATACAGATGATGCTTCAGTATTTGGGGAATTAGGATTGAAGTCTTTTTCCAAGGAGTGTTCCGCTGGTGCATGTAGCCTGAATTGCTAAAACATTGCATGTTTTGTGTTGAGCAGAAGCTGTCAGGAAGTCACAAGGCTCTGGTAGAAATGCAGGATGATGTTATGGAAC
Source organism: Falco naumanni (assembly GCF_017639655.2). NCBI lineage: Eukaryota > Metazoa > Chordata > Aves > Falconiformes > Falconidae > Falco > Falco naumanni. The sequence goes on along the minus strand of NC_054057.1, from coordinate 83,102,503 downwards.
TCATGAGGTCAGCAAGCAGAGAGCATCCCACCTCCAAGGTAACTCTACTGAAGTTTGATCTCTCTGTGCTTTCAGGTTTACCTTTGTACAGAACCTAAGATCAGCTTCTGCTAAGCTATTTCCTTGCAGTAATCACTAGTTTGTTTCTTACAGGAGTATCTTACTCGGATCCAGGAGGTTTTAAATTCAACAGAGATCAACTTGCAGCAACTGACAGCTTTAGTAGACTGTCGGAGTCTGCATTTGGTGAGTACTCAGTAACTGGGCTTCAGCTGAGAACAGAGCGAGTGTAGAGCCTGTAGTGTACTGATTATTTTGGAGTTTCAAATCTCTAGTGTGCCAGAACAGTTTACAACAGGTTTTGCTGATTGATTCCAGCAGAAAGGAAAATGGGAATTTGGATCAAGTTAGCTTTCTGTTTAAAGATCAATATAAGAAATGATAACATGCCTTTATGCGTTACAAGCTGCAGCCTTAAGGTTTCAGGGGCCTTCAGATTTTGATTTTTTTCTATAGCACATAGCTTGTTGCCTTTCCCATGGGGTGAAATGACTTATAGCTGTGGTATAGCATGGCCTATGAGGGCCATGTTGCCCTAGCTGTGTCTCTGAAGGCAGAGAAACAGATAGTCCATGCTTGCGTTCTTGGGCAGTGGGACATAGGGAGGGAGCTGAGAGGCTTAATGAAGTAAGGTTGTTTTTTTTTCATTTTTTCTTTTCTCTCAGGTCTTACTGTATGGGGTTGAAACTACTTCCATGTTTAAGTCCGAGCTGGGCTTTGTGAGGGGAAATAAGAGTTAGATCAGTTATGAAAAACGCTTGAGGTCCCTGAAATTAAAAGGGAATTATGTTCTGGAAAAGAGACTACGATCTTAAGTTGTTTCAGAGAATGTAGTCTAGGGGAAGGGCTTTTGAATTAGAGCTCAATGTTAACTCTATGGTGATCAGGAAATCTTGCTCATTTCTCTCTCCAGGATTATGTCCAGGCTTTGACGGGCTTTTGCTATGATGGAGTGGAAGGCCTCATCTACCTGGTTCTCTTCTCCTTTGTCACAGCCCTCATGTTCAGTTCCATTGTGTGCAGCGTCCCACACACTTGGCAGCAGAAGAGGTATAGAGAGGGTTTAGATCCTGTAGCGCTGTAGAGCTCTTTCCTAATGAAGACTGGCTATTGGATTTGTGCCTGTGAGCATATGCAGCTCTTTCCCATATGATCCCAGCAGTGTGAGGGATGAGGCTTTATAAGCACAGGTCCAACAGAAAAAAACTGTTGGCTTTTGCTTTGGCTGTAGTTAATACATCTGAAACTTATTGCAGTGGAGTATTATTGCAGTGGAACTTTATGTGTGCAAAGTATTCAGTACACTGTAGGACTACAAGTCAAGTCAGAGTTGGACGATTACAGCTGTAGAGAGGGGTAATGCTTGAACTATGTGCCATCTCTGCAAAATACCTATTCTTTTGCATTGCTTTGAGGCATTTGCTGTAGTACGGAGAAGAGAACTGGAACAAGAAGCAGTTCACACTTGCCTTTTTGGCTTTGTTTGCACTGGGGTGACCGACTTGCATAGCTAATAGAAACTAGGAACTATCTTGTTGGCAATAGCACGGGCAGATGAGATACTTGCAAATTGGTGGCAGTCACCTAACAGCAGAGTACTTTGGAACTAGCATTAATGATGGTAACCAGGCTGATCAATAAGTCTTGAGCAAACCTTCGCTTCGCTGACTGTCTGCTGCACCACATGCAGCTATTAAAATAGCTTTGAGTTTTCTGTTTTTGCAGAAGAGCAGTAGACTGTGCAGCAAATCCTCTTCTGTGGTCCTGAAACATGATTTTCGTGGCCTAAGCCCATGCTAAAGGTTCAGAGTAAGATGGAATGTCCTGAACAATAGCAGGAAGCCAGAGCCTGCCAGGCCTGCGTTGCCAGCAGATGCGTCAGAATAGCACTTAAGAAAACGGCTGGTTGCCTTACCTCTTCCTCATGCAGCTGCAGAGACTTTACTGAGGGTGGTGGTCTGCCTGTATGAAGGAAAGGTTTACACGGTGGTGTGTCTTGTGCTGCCATCCACGGTGGGCTGCTGCCTGCCCTGCCAGCACCAGCAGGCTGGGGCTGCTGCTGTCAGCTGAAGGATTCCCTCTCCATTCCCTGGAGCACCATTTCGTCCCGTGCCTCCCGCCGGGAGGTGGAGGCTGTCGCTCTGTCCTGCCCGCGGGAGACACTGCAGGCTGCAATTCACTGAATAATTCTTCAGTGCCACCTTGTGGTACCGGAGCTGCAGGTGATGTTTGGGATGTTCCAGCCATGGCCATGCTGTCTCCCCCAGCAGCAAAGTGCTTCCCGTAGAGCCTTTTACTAGAGAGAATAGAAAAAAAAAATATCTTTTACTAGAGAGAATAGTCGAGGGGAGAGAGAATAGCAGTGTATGTTATACAGGAGGGACAAGAGAGTACTATGGGAAGGGGGGAAGGAACCAGCTGGCAAACAGCTCTGCTCTGCATTAAAATTGACTTAAAATCCTGGCATGTTTGAGAGAATAAAGCCTTTAGACACAAATATTGCAACTTAGTCTCTGTAAAGACTTTGGAGATTTTGCTAGAAGCTGAAGCAGACCCTCTGTAACCAGAATAGGAGTTCAGAGGAGTCTACAGAGACTTATCCTTAAAAGCTGTTTGGACACGGCCACAAGAAGTGGAAGGACACAGACTGCAGTTTTGAAGGATGCTTTTTGTAGGGTGCATGGCACTATATTCCTGCTGCCTTTTTTGTTGTTGTTGTTTGTGCTGTGTATTTCAGGATGTGTCCATCCTTTGGTTGTGTGACTGGGCAGTTGCAGAACTGCGCTGTCTGCCAAGCCCTGAGAGAAGACTGTAGGGGATCACGCAGTGTAAAAGTCCAGATGGTATCAGTGGGAGGTCTGAGTCACTGTGGTGTAGGCTGTGTTTGACACTGCCGCCCTGAGGCATCCCAAATGGGTATAAATGTGGAGGTGTGGAAGATGGTTGGGAGGTTCCTAGGATTACCATGGTTTCCTGCAAACCCCACATGTGGGGTGATTGTAGGGTTCTAGGAGGAACTTTTTCTCCTTCTTGCAGAAGCTCAGATGATGATGGGGAAGAAGAATCAGCTGCTCAAGGGAGTAGACAAACACACGATAATCTTTACAGAGTGCACATGCCCAGCCTCTATAGCTGTGGGAGTAGTTATGGCAGTGAGACCAGCATTCCAGCAGCAGCACACACAGTCAGCAATGCTCCTGTCACAGAGTACATGTGAGTATCCCGACAAGAAGGCTGTTGTGGCTTGTCCAGGTTGCTTCACTCTCACTTCTGTTGTTGCTAAGTGCTGCGAGACTGGCACTTTCAACCAAGCAGCAGAAAGTGACAAAGGACTTTGTCCAGAGTGTCAAAAGGAGTGTCTTTGGCATCTACTGGGAGAAGGGAATAGCTTGAAAGTGCTGCAGTAGAAAGAGTTGTGTTAGAGAGCATGCTCCAAAATGTGAACAGCTTTGTCCTGCAGGATTTAGAAATCTGTCTAGGGAAAAGAAGTAGGAAAGTATTGTCTGGGATCTTTATTACACAATGATTCTGATCACCAGAAGGTGTAATTCCTCAGACAGAACTGTCTTGCCAGAGGATTTTAAGCTTCCTGAGAGACTGAGAGCCAAGGCAAAATCTGCAGGCTCTGTCCTTCCACAGTATTTGCAGTCAGCTCTGATATCTGTTGCAGTCTGGAGCTACCTAGTCCAGGTGTGATCTTGAGAGCTTTCTCTAAAAGTCCCTAAATCTGATCACACTTGGACTGCCTTCAGGACCTATCTCTTTTGGGCTGGCACATCATTTTGTTCTTCCCCTTAGACTTTGTCCTCATTTTATCTCCATTCCTGCAGCTTGGCAGTTCTGATTCTGCAGGGAGGCAGATTTTCACATGGACCTATTTTTAAATCACTTGACATGGTTCAGTGTGGGCCCTTCTGAGTAAGAGTGTAAAGATAGTGCTCAATGTGAGGAAAATAATGCTAGTTTTGTGCCCTTGTCTGAAAAGGGGGATCCACCTGGCCTGTAATAAAAGCTTTGAGGGAGACTGACTTGATACGGTAGTTGTGGGGGTGCGTATGCTCAGTCCCATCTCACCATCAGAGACCTTCCATAGAGAAGTGTGGCACGTGTCCCCTGTTACCATGTGTGTCTTCCTTTCCTAGGAGCCAGAATGCAAATTTCCAGAACCCCCGTTGCGAGAATACCCCGCTCATTGGCCGGGAGTCCCCACCTCCCTCAGTAAGTCTGTCTTTACTGCTCCTCTCTGCTTCAGCAGCTTTGGGGAATACACATTTACCGTTCCTGTATACTCTCAAGGGAGCTGATTGTGCAGCCAAACACAGGATCTGGCCCATAAATGGCAGCAATTTGAATAGACAAGCCATGTCTCGCCTGCCATGGAGAATAAAACCCTGCTATGCTACTTTGGACATTGCACATAAAAAGACTAAAACTCAATCTGTTAACACTGGTAATCCTATGGGCCCAGTCCTAGCACTGCTGAAGTGCATGAGTATCTTGGTGCATGACTTCAGCAGGATGACTCACTTGCATGCAGTGTACTTGCTGTCTGTGGCATTGATTCCTCAAGTTTAAAAAGAAACTTGTTAAAACAGTACATTCAGAGTTATCGCTGAACCTCTCTCCTTAATCTGCCCTAAAGAAATAGCGGGATGAAACCTGTATTATTTTTTTTGTTGAGATTTTTTTTTTAAATCTTTCTTTTACAACTGTTTTACTTTCTTTAGAATCTATTTTTGTATTTAATTTCCTATGGAGGAAAAAAAAAAAAAACTTTCATGGAAGGTTTTGGTATTTGGAGTGTCCTGACAGCCTTTCTGTGTGCTGGATAAAACATGGACTTGCCTTCATGTCTGTGTAAGAACTAGATGGATCTTGCCCTCCTGCACTGGATCCTGTAAGCCTTACTTACACCAGAACTTGGAGAACATGCCATCGCAGTGCTCACTAACTTGGTGGTGTGATTACAGAGGATGAGTAGTAGCATGCTTAATAATCAACCAGTCTTCAGGTATAGGTAAAGAAAATACACTTTGTGGTGCATGGTTCAAATTCATGGGAAGGGGAGGAAGAGGAGGTTGGATGAAGGAGTAGGAATTCTGGTGGAAAAGAGGACATCACATTCATGTTTTCACTTCAAAAGGACCTGTTCATCTTGCTGTAGAGAAAGTGGAAAGGTGGAGAGTTGCTTCTTGTCTCTGTACTTGGCCAGACCTCTTTCAGCCTTCACAAAGAGTTTAGCCTGATCCCTGGTGGTACTCTGATTGTGAGCTCTGGGAGCATCATCCGCTCTTGGCAGTGAGATGGTCCTCAGGATTAGAGCTGATGTGCTGCACAGTACCGTGTGACAAATGCCTTACTGCTGGCATTTCCCGTTGTAGGAAGGGCACTGTCCCTCTGGTACTGCCAAGGCATATGTTCATTTGATGTCTGTAGACCAAGGTCCTGCTTCCCCTTGCCCTACAGCTCTTCTGCTTCAGAGAAAAAAAGCACACCCCTTTCCTCAGGGGTTTTAGTTATGCAAGAAGTTTCCTAGTTCTTCGATAGCTGTTCTCATTACTACCCTGAGAGGGGATCTGAGTCCTGCTGCCTTAGGCTGGTTTCTGAGAGTAGATAAAGATGAGATTTTTTTTTTTTTTTTTCCTACAGTGACTTTACTTGGCAGCCATCGATAGAAGCTACAGGGAAGAGCAGGAGCTGGGGCAGGAGGAGAGTGCAGCGCTGTACCAATAGACAAGGGGAGCATCCCCCTAGATGGGGCAAGGAACAGGAGAAATGTGTTTTCTGGAGGGACATGGTACATGGGCAGTGAAGAGAAGAAAAATACTCTCTACTCTCATATTGGCAGCAGCAGGAAAGGGGGCTTTTGTAGGATTTTTGTATTCGCAGCTCTCCATAGCAGGTGGCTGAGACCATACTGAGGCAGAAGAAACTGTAACTTTTCATAGCACATCATCTGTGGGAAGAGAAAGATGAAAAGGGAATACCAATGCACGTGTCTGTATCTCTTTTTTGGGAGGGTGGAGAAGGGGATGACAATCTAGATAGGTTATGTCCAGTGGATGGACAGAGCTGATGTATTCCATTTAGCTTTCTGTGAACAGACGGTGAAAACTAAGATGTGATGATCCTGCTGCATTGTTTGTCCGTTACTTTTCCTGGCTTTTTGTTTGTTTGTTTTTTTCCTTCTCTCATTCCTTCTGTTTTCTCCTTCTTGCCACAGGGCTATTCCCTTAGGGTTGTAGAGCCCACCTTGTTGCTGACACACACCACAGCGTTTCACTTGCTTGCACTGTGTTTTTCATGCACGTTGAGGCTGCACTCTCTTTTTCTCTCTTTCTTGCGTCATCACAGTTGTATTTGGCTGCCATGGACAGTAGCAGCCATATGAGCTGGCAGCTTAAACCCTCGGACAGTGCACGGACATACTGGTAACAGCGCCCGCAAATGGAACAGGTACTGGAAAAAAGGTCCTTCTTGCTCAACCCCTCCTCCACTCCCAACCACTCCCTTCATCCCTGCACTGTTTATCCCAGGCCAGTGCCTTTTATTTCTTCACATGCCTTCCCTCTGCACCTCCCACCCCATTCCCTCCTGCCAAGGGTTGAAATTGAAACCAGTTTTTGCTCTGGTGCAGACTCAAGGAGCAGTATCAACCTTGTAAAGGCTTCTGGTGCACATTGTGAGGGTTGCAGGTGCCCATGCCTCATAAAAGCAGCAGCTTCAGCTCAGAGTCCACACTTGAAAACAGCTTGACCACTTAGTACTGAGTGCTGCTCAAATGTGGAACTAACGTTGCACTTCAAATGCAGAATAGAAGTTCTCTCATCGCAAGAAGCCGTTTTCTAGAAGAGAACCAATCTAGCAGCTTATCAGTCAGGACTGGCTGTCTTATTGCAGCTTTTGGCTTCCCTTGAACCCTACTGCTGTTCTGTTTATCTTGGCTGGTCATAACAGCATGTGCCCAAAACCTCAGAGACTTACCTGCCACAAGCTTTTAGTTCTTCAGTAGGATTTTTAATCTGTTGAAAGATCCTAGCTGGTAATGGTGGCCTGTCCTGAAGAGTTACTTCATAGCCTATTAGTTCTGTGTGCAGCTTCTCCTTTTATCTTTTCATTTGAAGTCAGAAAGGAGCAAGTTAAAAACCCAAGCTTCCCTAAGGGTCCAGACATAAGCACTAAGCTCTGTTTCACTCTGTCTAAAAACCTTTTTACTGTTTTGTTTGTTCTGTGTGTGTCCAAATGATCCCATCCATGTCCCACAGGGCTCTCCTAGTACCATTTCACTGTCTGAATTCCTAATGGGCTGTAGTTGCCGATGTTCTACAAGATAGCCAGTGTTTTGTCCCTTGCAGTGGTCCATGACAAAGCCACGTGCCTACAGAAAGTAGGTGGTCTGCATTAGGTCGTCGGGTTTTTTAGCTTGGTTGAGCGCAGGGTATAATTAGAGCTCCCAGGCAAACCCCCCTGGTATGAAGGACAGTGCTCCTTCAAGGGAACGACAGTCACGCAGTAACTGGAAGGTGCTGGTTCCAGTTGGAACAGAGGGCCCATTGCTTTAGCTCATGCAGTCAATGACCTGTATCTTGCATTCTGTTCCCAGAAACACATGTCCATAAAGCTGCTGTTCCTTCTTTTTCTGCCATTCTTGTTGGGACTTTTTGTCAGCCTTGCATTGGATTCCTTTCTGTCATGTTGCTGCTTGGTCTGCATTCTTGCTGCCTCTTGCCGTTTGTCTGCCTGCCTTGTGACATGCTGGGAAGGGTGCTGTCTGAATCGGGTGTCTTGATGCCCTCTGCCGTGGTGCATGAACGCAAACAAAACTTGTCTTGAAGCATGGTGCTGGCACCCTTGAAAGGGTTACAACTTTCTTCAGTCTTAAGTCTTGCAAAGACTGCTCTGGGGCGTCAGCTTTATGGTGGGTTTTCTGCTTTTTGGTTCCTGCAGGTGGTATTGTAGAGATGTTAGGTGAGTCTATTCCAGGAAATAAAATATTGCTGGGGGAGGCGTGGGAGAGTTCTAGTGTCTTCATTCTGGACTTGGAATCTCCTCTGGGCTGAAACAAGACCTGATCTCAGTCTGCGCTGTCTTCTGTTACCTAAGCTCACACCCGCAGTTTAATGTGGCTGTCTGCAAGGCTAAGAAAAAGGCATGGCATTCTTTCCAAGACACTAAAAACAAACAAACAGAAGCTCTGTTCTCTTGACTTGGAAAACTGAAGTTCCTTTGAATTCAGAACCCGCTGGCTGCAATTGCCTGGTCCTGTGCATCTTGTACCTCCCATGCATAATGGTACCAAACCCTGTGTGTTTACCGTGCTCTAGCTATTTGAGAGGTGGATCAACCTTTAAGGACTTGAATCCAGAAGCTTTGGTCTTTATTGGATTAACCGAATAGCTCTGGCAGGGAATCAAAGTCAGGGTAGCTGAAGAGAGAGAGATGTGGGGGTTTTAACCACAAATAGTAAATGGTTTATACTCGCAGTCATGGTTTCATATGGTAAGTGATCTTCCAGCATAGCTCAATTAGCTGTGAAGTACTCCTGGTTTGCACAGTTCACAGGAGTCAGTAGAACTTATGGTCTCTAAAATTAACTGATTATTCCCATTAATTTTTTTTTTTTTTGCAACCAGTGATTCCTTTATACACAGGCTGTAGGTTTTAAGCACCTAACTGGTATGTGCTGGCAAGCCATACCTATGAGGGTTTATACCTTCAACAAGGCTGAATGTGAAGGAGAGACTTTTTTATTTTCTCTGAAGAAATGCAAAAATGAACTTGTGTGCATCAGCTGTGTTTGTCCTAGCTGACTGGTAAGTGACTGAGAGGCGTGCTGTGTCGAATAGCACAAGCCACCAGGAGAAATGGTAACAAGAATTCTAGGTATTCTTTTTAGGGTAGTTAGCAGTGTGGGGAAGGTATGGGTTGAAACTTGTCCTCCGTGCTGTTTGTGAAAGGGTGAATAGGCACATAGGTACTTCCAGCGAGAGTATGGGATGAATGACTGCATTGTGCATGTTCTTTAACGTTCTATGAAAGCTCCTCTTTAAAGGAAACTAAATGCAACTGTGTACCTTATAGCCGTGTCAGGCACTGTATGCAGGTTACCTCACAGCAGAGTCCAAAACCTCCTTAGCTCTGAATTATGCTCAGGCTTTAAGTACTTAGAATTATTTTTTGAAGGAGCTAAAGACTTAGTTATTTTAACTATGGGTAATAGAGTTTGGTTTCATATCCATGTGACTGGCAAGTGTCTGCTGATACATCTTCATCTGCTGGCCTGTCCAGATGTTGGGATCTGTGTATACCACAGCATCTTTCCTCTGCTTCCCAGCAGAGGATGTACTGAAGGACTTGGATGAGGGACTGCTGTCAACAGCATGTGGAGCAAAGCATTCGTACCTGGAGTCTAATACAGCGACTGAAGATCCCGCGCACGCTGCTAGAGCTGTGCGGGTTATGAAGGGCGCGCAGTGAAGCGTTAGCTCTCTACTTCTAGGTTTCAATCGTACTTATCGTGGTCATTAGAAGTACACTTCAACAGAAGGAGTATCTGGTTCAAACTGTAACAGGAGAAGGTACAAAGGTGCAAAAATCCTGAGTTAAGGAGAGAACATCAGCCCTAACTCTGACTACTCTTAATTGGTTCCTTGTGGTGGATTGCAGGTAGGTTTGAATGTAAAATGCCCTCTGCTTGACTGTCCAAATCTCATGTTCTTGACCACTCTGTTTTAGTGACACTTAAACAACTGTGGAGTGTTTTCTTGGTGGAGGAAGGAGCAAAGTCTTCTCAGCTTCTCCCTCCATGATGGGTGTACTTTGTACATCCTTGAAATACAGTTCATCAAGTGGCCCTTCTTGATTTTAATGCTCTAAAGAAAGTTGATGTTGCATGTTGTGTGCTGAACCTATATGACTTGTCAAGGAAGATGCACAATAACCTTCCATGAGCTGAGATTTTATTTTCCCTAAGTACTTCTTTCAAAACCTTAACACCTGGAAGTTCTCTATTCATAATCATCTCCTATCACATATCACCATACAGAACAGAAATGGAAAATGAGCAATCAAATGCGTTTTTCCTTCTAAGACCCTTGTCTTAGCATGATGGTTGTCTGGTAATTTCAGCATTGCACTACCTGAAACGTGCCCTACTTTCTCATAAAGTTCTCTGACTTCTAAGCCTCTCTGAGCCTGTTGGGTTAGGGCATTATTAAAATACATGAGACTAAACTTGATTTCTGAAATAGTAATCACATTTAATAAACTGTATAGAATATAGTCCTTAAACTGGCTCAGCTTGGTATTTTCTACCTTTTCCCTTCTTACTGACAAAAAATAGATCTTAAAGAGAAAGAACAGATGTACCCTTTGTCTTCTAAATATAGATGCCATTTCTGGGCCAGAGTTTTATATTAAGATCCGTGTTCTGCAGAAAGTTTTCCAATTATGGAAGTCACTAAAAGATGAGTGTGCAAATGAGCCACAGGTGTCTTAATCTTGTGCCTATGGAGTCAGCTCTGCTGAAGGAGCAATTCTCTCTTCTATTGTGCAGAGGTTCAGCCTGGGTCAGTCTGTGGAGGAAAACTGATAAAATACTGTTAATTCTCTGAAAACCCCTTTGGACAGCTGAACTTTTGACAGCCTAAAGATGCCTCATAATGTTCTTTCCCAGTGGGCAGGATATATCATACCTCCTGGTGTGGAACTGCCGTTCAGTTGTCTCTTTGCTAGCTTAACTGGCTATTTTATGTGGTTCAGTTTTAAAGGTGGTAAAAAGTCAGTATGCTGCAGAGCACTCTTGGGAAGTAAGATGCGGGTATTACAGAATTATTCAAGCTCCAGCGGGTATAAAAAGAGGAATAAAATGTCTGTCGTCATTGCTTGGTTGTTACTATCATGGCAGCAGAATCCCAGAAGCAGTAATGTGGTCCCAATGAAGGCATTGAACACATTGGTGTAAAGAGGCAAAGTCTTTTGTTCTTACTTCTGGGTGTTATTTACATGCTTTTTGGCTCGTTACGCACAGCTGAATGGCATATGTTACCTTAGTAGCTTTTGGGAGCTGCTTAGAATAAAAAAAGAAAATAAGAAAAAACAAACCCCCCCCAAACCCAAAGTAACCTTCCATCTTTCTGACTTGCTCATCTCACCCCCAAGCTGGAGTCTTGTCTACTACTGCAAGTACGCAGGTCGGATCCCAAGCCACAGTAGATTAACCATCGGATAACTGTTAGCTAATATCGCCTTGTTGGATTGGCGCCCTGTTTCCAGCCTGGCAGGGTCTGTTCTTCCTTGGGCATTGAATTGTTCAGAGATTCATTCTTCCACACTTTTTTCTTTCAAACTGCCCATCTGTGATGCATGCAGTCTTCTGATGCCCTCATTGCCATAAAACGCAATGCAAAAATGCAGCGCACACCCATTTTCTTTTCAACCTCCTTTTCTGGCATGGTTGAAAGCAATAACATGACTAAGAGAGGATGAAGGTGTGAGGTGGGTTTTTACATCTGCATCATTTCCATTTCCCTCTCTTCTCCCAAGCGAAGTATGGCGTATTTTGACTCTGTGGCTATTGGATTTCCTTCTCAGTAGAGACCTTGGATGAATTGTTAGCCCATCTGCACTGACCTGGCCAGCATCCTCGCATTAGGCTGAGTATGTTACTCGGCAGACTGTGCAGTGACTTGTGAATCTTTCCTTGTTAGACTGAGCCAGCATCTTCTTGATATGCTTGCTGTAAATACGGATAGCGTTTACGTGAGTCATTTTGACTTAATCTTCTGTTCTGTTTGTTTGTTGTTTGTCTTGTCTTCCTCCAGTACACCTCCAGCATGAGAGCCAAATACCTCGCCACCAACCAACCTCGTCCAGATGCTGGCAGTGTGCATTAAAATGAAAAAGCAAAAGCAAAAAAAACACAAAACCCACATGTGCAGTCAGACTAAACAGTGTGCCAACTGCTGTGCCCCTGTGCTGTCCTCGTAGAACAATCCTGCTGTTCTGCCCAAAATCCAGTGCAGCTCCTCCTGTTTCTCCAGTCCAGACCACCCTTCCAAACCTGCTACCTGCCCACTGGAGTGGAAGCCCCTTTTGAATTTAAGCCTTCACCTTGTTGTACCGTATGTGCCAGAGAGAGCAAGTATGTGCAGGCAAGCAACTGGGTCCACCTGTTTGGGGAGCAACTTACTGGAGTAGCCTATCAGAAAAAGTTGGTGAATATCTTCTGCTCCCTTTTTCCCCCCTTCTGTTCCCCAGAGGGGCTTGGTGAAAGATGGTGGTAGATCTTCACTTCTCCAGTGGGATCAGCAGTCTGTCAAACACTGAAGAAGCAGGGGCTCAGTGCTGATGACTAGTGTACAACAAGGGAACGCTGAGTCGATGCACCGTTTTGGTGGGGGTCCCCTGGTCCAGTGCCCTGTGTGAGGGAGTAGGGAAACTCCTGCCTCATGGTGTCACTGCATATCCACTGTAATTTGGGAGCCTGGGGCTTTTCTAGAGCAAACCATTCTACTACCCTGATTAACTTTTTTTAAAAAAAAAAAAAAAATTGCCACTCAATCTAGGATGTGAATTCTTGAGGAGGAGCAGGAGGTCCCAGTACCAGTCACCTACCCTGTCCATTGCTCTGAACCTGACCTCTCTGCTCCATCAGGGAAGCCCAGGTACTGGCAGATGGCAGTCTGGGTGCTGCCTTTACAAGGCTGACACGCAGATCAGACAGGAGCCAGCCACCCACTTCGTGCCAAATTTTTCCAGGAAAAAACTTGTAAGACTTTATGGGGGTATTTTTGCACTAAAGAGTTTCAGCTCTCTGATGCTAGATCTTAGGGGACAGTCAGCTTGCAAAAGCAAGAGGGACTGGAAGCACCAATGAATTTATAGCAAATGCAAGCTCTCCCTGCAGGAGTGACCTGTGAACTCTGCTGGACTTCTTATTTTATTTTTTTAAATAATTATAACTTACAGCACAGGGTTGCTGAAATGGCATTGGAGGAGGTTTTTGAAGCCTGTCCTAACAAACTCACGAGATTGTCAGTCTACCTTCCGTGTTCCAGAGTCAGAAAGCCAAATGACATCTGGAGAACATTGTGACTGTCAGAACAGGTTTTTATTGTATTCTCTTTTAATTTGTTTTGTTTTTCAAGGCACATTGCTAACCACTATCTGACCACATTAAGGCACATGTAAGGTATTTTTCTAGACATGAGGCAGAACAAGGCTTGCAAAGGGGCAGCTGGATGCCTGCAAAGGGCAACGTCCTCCATTGGTGCTGTACTTTCCACTGAAGAGCGGTGCTGCAAAGGGCACCGACGGCTTCCTACTGGAAGAGGAGACTGCCTCTTGGGAGGTACTGTAGAGTACTGCCCTTTCAGTAGGGTAACTTTGATGTTCCTTTTTGTCTTTTTACCCCTGAGCAGGGGCGTCTTAGTGTAGCTGCTGAGCTTTACATTAAATAACTGGCAGAGGAAATAAAAGTGGGAAACGTCTCTCAAACTGGAGTTGAGCCATTGGCAGAGGCAGTTAAGTCTTCACCTCAGTGATGTTCAGACTCTGTGTCTGTTTACCCCACGTTTGCTGTACGGGGCACAGAATCTACCAATCTGCCTTTACTTAAGTTGGTTGCCTTCTTTCAGTGAGGTGGGAATTGCTCCTAGCAGGCAGCTAACTAGGATGATGGTATCTGCTGTAAAATGGTACCAGCCCTGTGGAAGAGCAAGCGTTGAGACCCCTCTTAAGATAGAAACCACTAATAGACTGCAAAAGCTGGAGGCCAGCTATTGCTGTTCAAAGGAGCAAGGGAAACAGGGAGGAGGCACCACCAGGCAGACAGGAGGAGAAGGTTTTGGAGAAAACGTCACACTTCACCATAAATCTCTGGAAGCAGGATTTTCTTGCTCAGGACTTGAGTATGCCCTTTCAGACATGTCTGATGGGCTTCACACTGAAACATACCTCTGTGTTATCAAATAAAAAAGGGCAGGGAAATGTAGTCACAGGTGGTATGGAGGGTCACTGTGGCTCATGAGCACCAGGTTTTCCACCCTGTCTTAAATCCTACCGCGAGAGCCGGGTGTGCGAGCATGTGGCAGGGCCTGAAGCACGCAACTGCTATCTGGGGGGGAGCCTTCCCCTGGCTTTGAAGAAAGAAGCAAGAGCCATATTATCCTTATTAAGACTAAGTTGTTCTGCCATCATCTCTCCTTGCAAGGATGTTCTCGGGTTGCTACTTACGTTATCAGTTTTAGGGGAGCTGCCCTAAAATCTGTGGCCTGGTCCTACTCATTGAAGGCAAGTGTTTTGAAGGCTGGAGGGTGCGGGGAACCCTGTGAGAACAAGTGCTTCTGTAGATTGACTCCTCTGTATACAGACCGCATCCTGAGCCTGCGTGCGGCTGCGCTTTGGGTTGGCTCTGAATTGTCACAGTGGTACTGTCTGTGCCACCATGGATAACGGGGGAGCGAGCCTCTGCCTTTTTGTTTGCAGCATCTAATGGAGCAGCCACCTTGACCTGCTTCCTTCCCAGGTCTGGCAGTGCCACTCCTAACACCCAGAACAACTTCTGACAATGTTCGGGGCTTGCAGCAAGGCACAAATGTGGAGGTATGTGCTCTGTGACTTCAAAATATAACTGGAAAGAACGTTACGGAGATAACATTTTGCTCTCTGGAGGCCAGCATAACGTGACTGCAGTGTGAGCTGTGTACCTTTGTCCAGCCAGCACTTCCTTTACTTGACATGGATATTGCACTTTTGTAAAGCATCCTGGAACTCTGCTGCCCCGCTGCATGCTGTGCAGAGCGCTGGATAGGAAACACAGACAAATGGGTTTCTTTTGGTTTATTATTATTATTATTAGTCTTTTTTTTTTCTTTTCTTTTCTTTTTTACTGGAACCTTGAGCAACAGTGTGGCATTTCCGCAGGCTGCTCTGAACGGATCTGCTGAAGAACAGATGGCCTTTGCCTATTCTTATGGCTGCGACATAATCAGTCTCATCCATATGGTCACATTTTGTCTGAGGAGTGGACTTTCAAAAGCCAAAATCTCCCAGACTCTGTGCCTCCCTCTCGGGTGAACAGCAGGTGCTATCTGGCGAAGACTCATCTGTTCTAGATGGCATTCATGGTTGAAGGAGGTAAAGCTGTAGAGACTGCTCTCTCTTCCAGTGTGTCTCTTTTTAATGTGACAAAATGCCAAGGCCATATCACTTGGTGTGTCCCAGCTGACCTTATTGGAACGTTACTCGTGTTACTGGTTGCTAACAAAAGGGTCCAGAATTCAGGGGAGATGAGATTGGCCTCTGGACACCTCATTGACTGCAAAACAGAAGGCAGCTTGCCTGGTTGAAGGTGACTGCATCGGTGAAGACACTTCATGTTACTTTTTCAGAAGCACAAATGTGGTCATTGGCTTGTCTGGTTGGCTTGGTTTATTTCCACTGCATCATCATGTGTGAATGACACTTTCTTTTGGAACTGAGGACTCTTCCAAGCACACAAACATCTCCACAATGTGAAATGTAAATAGCATGTTGGACTCTCGTGTCCAGTGTTCAAGACTGCATTGTAATTGTAAAGGAAATCGAATCAAGACTTGGCTGTGAATTTCTTGTGCTGTCTTGGGAATATAACTGTAGTGTTTGTATCCTGTATGTATTATTAAACTGAGTTCATTTTATGTGCTGATAAAAGGGTTCAAGCTAAGATTTTTAGCGTACATCCATGTATCCGAATGTGAAGGATGGAGTGCTCCCTTCCCCTCCTGTCCTTTTTTAAGTTTTCTCCATTTGATAGGTGTTAATTTTCAGTGTACAGTCATCTCAGCCAAGATGCAAGGACGTTCATTTGAGTGCTTTGAGGGGGACACAGTGCATGGGGTTTGAAGTGATCCTAAGTTAGGACTTCCATAGCAGTTCCCTGAAAATACATGGGAAGTTTGGCCTTTCTGAGAGTAAACTGTTTCTCGGGGGCTGCTTAGCCATCACTCATGAGAGCCTTGGGTGCTGCAGGGTGATAGCAGACAGGAGTGGGTGGGTACCTATAGGAGCAAGGTAAAGGTTCCTGTGTGGATAAACCCATGCTTCACTTGTGGTCCTGCCTTCTCTTCCTTCTAGCAGCAACTGAGATACCATGCTGAACCCTTTGAAGAAGAGAGAAGTGTCTTGGCTTGTTGATTCTAGCCACCCCACCTGATTCAGGAGTAGGTGAGGTGCATGGGTTTTTCTCTAGCTAGGGCGAGGAGCTGTCTTTGAAGTACTTCCTACCTGGGGACTAAGGAGAAGCCAGGGTCTTCCCCAACTTGACAAGTCTGTTAGCATAACTCTGGGACCACCTCTGGGTGGGAGGTGGAAAGCCCTCCAGGGAGATACCAAGGAGTAGATCTAACGCCTTGAGAGAGGAGACCTGAAAACACTTAATCAGTACCTTTAACCAGGTGGCTTCTTTCGTCACAGCCCCTCTTCTAGAAATTCTTTGTGTGCATGCTATGGATGGCTTCCCTAGTCATTCCAGGAGGCCCAGCAGAAGCGTGGGGTGTTTTGAGAGCAGTTCCTAGATGGCTAGCAAGTGATCTGTGCTTTCAGGGTGGGGAGTGGGATCTCCTGCCCAGCTGTGATGGTGAGCGATGCCCAGCTAGGGGAGAGAAGGGATGGGTTACTGGTGGCCTGAAGCTCCCGGGTGCTCGCCCAGCCCCTGTGGCTGCGTGCATGAACAAAGTGGAACATAAATTGATGTACAACCAGAAAGTTCAAAATACTTCTTTCCTAAAGAGGATAACTGTAGCATGAAGCTCTTAGGTGCTCTGCATATTTGATACCACAATGCTCCTCACTATGCAATTCCCAGCTCCTTCCTTCCAGTTCCTCCTCTAATCTCACACCAAGACTTCTCCGGTGGCCTCTGCCCACAGGCCACTGAAGTCCCAGAAAAGCTTCATTTCTTTCATTGTCCTCCGCATTAGGTCCAGCTGCCCAGCCGTTACGTCGTGTGCCTCAGGTCCCTTGTTAACGGGAGGCCCCATGACTTTTATTCACATCATTCAGAGGGAAGTTTATTTTCTTGGACACTGTGCACAGAAACCTAATGGTGAACATGTACCTGGCCTTTCTGTAACTTTTCTGTTTTTTCTTCTTAACCATAATGGTTGTATATCATACCACTTTATATACATATATAATATATAAATATATATAATTTTTTTTTAAACTTCAGACCTGCTAGTTTCTGTCAAGTGTTCCTGCACTTACCCGAAATGTTTTTAAATTGTGAGGATTAAAGAGGATTGAGCCCATTTTTGTATCTTTACTTTTAATTCTGTAGTTCTATTGATTGTAATGTAGCTATTTTTTACTGTAACTTTTTGGTTTGCAAATACTAAACAAAAAACCTAAATGTAATTTCTGTGGTTTCTATTCAGCTTGGGTTTCATGTTTTAAAAATAAATGATTTAAAACCACTCTTCCTATTTATTGATTCTTATTTTCTCTCTTGCCCTCTCCTTGCTCATAAACTTGCCTGAATTTTTGTTATCTTTCATACCTTGTGGTAGGTCTGTGAAGTGAGGATGGGTGCTGGAGCCGTGAAGTCTAACAGCTAGTAGAGGGTGGAAGGAGTAGGAAGGTGAGTGCCCAGTACTACAGAAATCAAATTATTGGTGTCAGTGCTGCTACGTGCGATGAGGCGTGCGCAGGTAGCGGCAGGGCTGCTTTCTTCCTTGGCGTGTAGGTCTCCGCCTGATCTGGTCGCTGCTCAAAATCAGGCTTGGGGATTTCTAATCCCATTTGAAGACTGGGCTGTTGTAATTGAATTGGACAGCTTCAAAAGAACCCCTGAAGAAAAAGGATTGATGCGGATGTTTCCGCCAGGGGAAGCTGTGCTCATCATGCTTTAGAAACGTGGCTTATCCCCCCTCCTCCCTCCCCAACAAGGTCTGGAGCTGGGGGCCTGGGAGGGTTGGCAGGGGGGAGCCTGGATGGGGGCACGGAGCCAGGCTGGTACCTGCTGCAGGGCTGTCCTCGTACCGGCAGCCTCGGGGGCCTACAGGCACTGCTGCAGAAGATGCTGGAGCAGCAGAGGGATGCATCCATCAGCCCGTGGAGACGGCCACCCCGCACGCTATGCCAGTGGTACCCCCCAGGCCCCCTCTGCTTATGCTGCACTGGAGCAGCAGCACACGCCAGTGGTTCATTTTCACCGGCAGAAGTACGAGTGTGGAAGACCGGTGCAGGAGGGTACACCCGCTGAGCCGCTGCGAGGGTGTCCCTCTTTGGGAGGTGATGGAACGTATGTACATGATGAAATGTATGTACGTGCCTTCGGTAGCATCGCATGGGGAGCCGGGGGAGCCGGTGCAGCTTGGCGTGGGCTCGTCTTTCTTGGCTCAGCCCCAGGCTGTCGTGGGTTCCTTTTTACTTCTTTGATTGTGCTGTTCTCTGATCACGGGCCCGCTCTACCGCATCTCTGTCAAGCAGTGAACTAAAGCCGTTACCTCCCTGTAATCCTCTCAATCTCTTTTCTGCCCAATCCTGCCAGTCAAACCGAGGGGCTGGTCTCCTGCCCCACTCCCGCGCTGTTCTTGGCCCTGACCTCAGTCCATCCTGGGCCAGCTGTGGGTCTTTGGGAAGCTCACCACCACCAAACCCCAGTAAAGCCAAACAGCATCTCCTGCTGCTGGATGACCATGCATGTGAACTTGACCCCTAGAACGAGGGCTGGGAGGAGCAGAGCAGCTCCTCGTGCAGGTGGATGGGTCTTTTGGGGGAAGAGGAAAGAACTGGGGGGTGGGAAGGGGTTTGGTGACAGCAGATAGCTCCAGCTGTGCTGATTGCTCATGATCCGATTGCAGGTTAAAACAGAAAGCTCCTGTACTACCCAGCGGTGCTGTAAGGACCAGGCTGATGGTCCTGGATGTCACTGCTATAGTGGCAGAGCCAGCCTGAAGACCACTGAGAGGAGACCACATCTTGCAGCCCTGCGACCTGAGCTGGGCTCCTTGGCACCTCCTCGGTGCCTCTGGTCCTGCCCTGCTCCCCATCAGAGTATATGTGCCCAGGTATGTCCTGTCCCCTTGGAAGGACGGAGTAGTCTAAGCAATGATTTAACTGTCTTTGTTAATGCTGTAATTTTTTTTTAAGTGCTGTGTGGTGTTTGTATGGCTGGAACCCACACCCATGCTCTTGAGTCTTGCCCATCAGTGCAGTGCCGGACCACAGAGGACTGCTTGCTGTGCCTTTCACCCTCATGGCTGTGCATCTCAGCAGACACCAGTGTTCCTCCCTTCACTAATAACTGACCGATTTGCCTCCCCTCTATTTTTTTGTCCACCTAAAGGAGGAACCCTGATGTGAGATGATTAAACCTGCTCTCTGGTGCAAAGGGCTTGGAGCAGTCAAGGGAATCTGATGGCATGAAAGAAAATAAAGCCACCATCAGAGATAGCACGTAAATATTTTACCAGGTTTATGGGTTCCCACCAAGGATGGGAACATGCAAAGGCCACCTGCCCAGTGCCTGTTCCCAGTGCTTTCTGGCCAGCCATGCCCAGCAGCCGCAGGCTTCGCTCAGCCTGCTGCACCGCTCCCTTTTCCAGCAGCAGCAGCAGGGCAGGGCTCTCCTGAGCAATGCAGAGCTGGGGGGAAAGAGAGG
Organism: Falco naumanni; assembly: GCF_017639655.2. Taxonomy (NCBI): domain Eukaryota; kingdom Metazoa; phylum Chordata; class Aves; order Falconiformes; family Falconidae; genus Falco; species Falco naumanni. Next base: position 83,082,798 of record NC_054057.1, on the reverse strand, counting down.
GGAGGGCAAAGTATGTGTTTGAAGAAACCTTGCCTTCTGATCAGCCTTCAGTAGTGGTCTGTTAGATCTCTGTCCTAAAAGATAAGGCAGGGAGGGATGCCCTGGGGAGATGCTTTCAAACGTATTTGTTCCTGCGTGTGCTGAGCTGTGCGCTGAGCTGTGCGAACAGGAGCGTTGCCTCTGGGAGCTGTCGGGGGCTGGCAGATGGAAAACCGGCAGGCAGAGCTGGTGGCCGCGGCGTGCTCGCTGGGATGCAGTTACTGGCTACGTGCCCCATCTCCTGTCGCCCCTTGGGGTGGGAAAGGGCCCGTGCTGCAGGCAGTGTTTTCTGCTGAACGTGGTACTGTGCATGCAGCATCTGCTGTGCCTGCTGAGGCTGGATCTGCCCAGCTTCTGCCATCGGGTGCACTTGAGAGCTGGATTCATGGCTGTCCTTGGGGAGGGTCCTGTCGGGACTCGGACTCCCCATGTGTCTGGGAAGGCAGCAGGCAGCTGAAATTGCATCTCATCTTGTCTAGCCCCTTCTGAAGCACCCTTGCCCCCAAGGAATGACCCCATCTCCCCCTCCCGCTTTGCCAAACCACCTCTGCTTTCAGGAGGCCATGGCCATCCCATGCAGGGCGAGCATCCTCTGGCCCACCAGCTCGGAAAAAAGGCTTGAACAGGGAGACTCTGATCTGTCTGACCGCATGGGGATGCTGAAGTCCTGCTCTTGGCAGTCGGAAGGGTTTGCAAATGGAGGCAGCCACAGGAGGCTCGAGGGGAGAGATGCTCCAGTCCAGCTGCAGCCCCAAGTCCTGTATAGGAATAGCGGGTCACACTGCTGTGCGCTTGTGCCATTGCGCGGTGGAGAGGGTATGGATGGTGGCAGGAGCAGAAGGACTTTTCCTTCTGTGGCTGATGCTTCTGTTGCTGCAGGCAGGACCGCAGGGCTGTTTGCCTTGGCTCTGCAGGCAAGAATGACTTTGCCTGGAGCAGGCACTGTTTCTCACCATGATCTCAGCAAAAATCCCTGCTCAGGGAATTTTTTAAATCCCTCCCCGGTCCTTGGAGGGGAGTGGGTGGAAGTACAGCTCCTTTCTCACTGTGAGGTGTTGCAGATGCTGGTGCTGGAGCCCTTCTCCCACCCGCTTCCTCTTCCCACCAGCAAAACGCCATGGGACCTGACGTTTGCACCCCATAAATCACTCGGTCACTCATGATCTGCTCCAAACGTGGCTGCTCTGGGTCACTGGATGGGCTGCTCAGGCGGGGAGCCAGCATGGCCCCTGGCTCCCCAAGGGGTTTCAAACTAAACAGCCAATCCTGTGCCCCCCTAAATAACAGGGGGGCTCACCAGGCTGATGTGAACATAGCTGGAGCATCAGCCGGTGCTCACCACCGCAGTGCCACTGCTTTGCTGTGCGGTGTCACTGCTGCTTTCAGTCCCCTGCCCTCGACAGCCTGGGTTGGGGGGGATGGAGAGGGCACACATCCACCACGGAGGAAGGAGGGGTTGGGAACGGGGCTGTTGGGTGATGCCACAGCTACGCTCGTCTGGCAGTGCCGTGGGAAGTGTTTCCAGCTGCTTTTAAGATGCTCAGTTCATCTCCTTCCACTCTTGTCTTGTGAAATGGCTGCAGGAGCAGAGCCGGCCCTGCTGGGCAGCTGAGGCACACCAGAAGCAGCGGGTGCTGGGAGCTCTGGGGCAGCTGGAGGGAGGGAATTGGTTTATGATAAATGCAAGGCTGGTCTTAAAAGTCAGGAGAGAAAAATAAACTTTGGAGAACTTGGGGAGTATTTCTTTTAACCACCTGTGGGTGATGCAGGGGTGGGAAATAGTAGAAAGGTGGAAAAAAATAAAGAGGCTGTGGGTGATGGCTGGGAGCTGCATTTGAAGGGGCTATCCTGCACGCCTCAGCACCAAGTCACAGCCCCTCGCTCCAAGGCAGATGCTGCTAGTGGGGTATTCAGTGGCCTCCAGCTGCACAGAGGTGGTGGGTGTAGCTCGTGCCTGCCCCAACAGGGACCCAGTGCTCTCCCATTCCAGCACTGGGACAGGCAACAACCAAAGCTGCAGCTGGAATGTTGTGTGCTTTGCTCAGGCCCTGTGATTCGGCTGCTTTTATGTCCATTTCCCACAAATATTCCAATTTGCTGGGCCAGAGAGGCTGGAAGTGGTGCTTGGAGCTGATTCACACAAGTTTTGTCATCTCCCAACACCCCCTCCCGCCCCAACTCTCAAGTATTTCTCGCCGCTGTCAGTGCCAGGAGGGGTGTTCATCCCATCACTGCAGACAGCAGCTCTCCAGTGGGATGTCCCCACGCCACAAAGCTCCCGTGCTGCAGCTGGGCTGGGAACACAGAGATTCACACAAAGTCCAGGATGGCGAATGACCCAAATGCAAATTAAAAAAAAAAAAAGAAGAAGAAGGAAGTGGGGAAGCCACAAAAAGGACTAAAACAGTGTGTTACTCTCTGCCCTCGATGCTGCAACCACCCAGGGACTGGGAACGCCTTTGGTTGGGCACGATGCTGGAGCATCCCTTGGCACAATGGTGTCAACAGCAGCGGTCCCTGCATAACAGCAGTGTCCCCATCAAGCCAGGCTTGTCCCCACGCCACTGCCAGACACCAGCACTCTCCAAAAGGTACAGCTGCCTTATCATCTGCCGCAAGCTGGCGGGAGTAAACAGGACGTCCCACAAGAGCACCAGGGTGCAGATGAAAGCAGGCTGGCCTGATGAGCCTGCCAAGTGTGGGAGAGCAGCAGGCTTTGCTTTTGTTTTCCTTGTGTTTATTAATGTGTGTATTTATTTACTTTTCGGCCCACGAGTAGGGAGGGAGGAGGGAGAGGCTAGGACCCTGGTGGGGGACAAACTGGAGAGCTAGTGTTCTGCCTGCCCCTGCTCCCAAAGGCTCAGTGGGTGGATTTTATTTTATTTTGGTTTTATTTTATAAGCCCGTCCAGGTGTTTCACCGTGCCCAGCACCCTCCCAGCCTTCACCCGTGCCAAGGGGCTCCTGCTCCTTGCAGCAGCATCCCAGCCCCACACCACAGTCCCTGGCTCCCCACTAGCTCGGTGGGCACTTCACGCAAGATTTGAGTTGGTCTGCTGCAAACAGCATCCCTGCACCCAGCCCTGCCTGGGGTGAGACGGGTGCTGCCCTGTCCTGGCTGCGTCACCCCATCCTTCACCGGAGGGGGGGCAAGGCAGAGTGACAGCCCCGCTGCCGGGAAGTGCCCACGCTGCCAAACCCGCAGCCCTGTGAGCAATAGGAAAAGGCGTGGGCGAGCGGTGGGTGGCACAGCTTCCTGACCCCCTTCCCTTGGCTGACCCTGCGCCTGGGGCGGTGGGGCACCAAACCCTGCACCCACCACCCCATCCCTGGTCCCAGCCATGTGCTGGGGGAGGCAGCATGGCCACTCGCCCTCCCCTTTCTCCCTTGAGCTTTTTGGCCACCTGTGGGTTGTTGGTTTTTTGGTTTTTTGGGGGGAGGGGGGCAGGTCAGAGCAATATTCATTTTCCTGGGGCCAAAGCCAGAGGACCCACTGCTGGCAGCACCCCAAGTGCTGCAGAGTTCGGGGGATTTTTGATTTTGGGGGGCTGTCTGAAAGGTGTGCGGGTGTTGGGAGGAGGGGTTGCTGCTTTAGCACACGCCGACTTCCTGCTGGGTTGTATTTTTAGCAAGGCCAACCCCTGATAACCCAGAGGTTCAAGCAAAACTGTGAATTAAGTAAGTGTGCCTCAAAAAGAAAAAAAAACATAGATGCTGGGTGTGGAGGAAGGCGAGGGGAGGAAGATGCAGGTGAAAGCTGGTACCAGTGCAGCACAAACAGGGCTGGTTTTAGGAGTTTGAGGGAGCAGATCTCACGCAGTTGCCGCAGCCCGTGGAAGCTGGAGCTTGTTACTGGCAGGTGGGTGCTGGGTGTCAGCCGAAATGGTGGCAGAGAGGGCCAAAGGAGGGCTGGGAGGGAAGGGGCTCGGCCCCCCACAGCCCCCAACCTTCCCACGCACACGCCTGCCGGCTGGCTGTTAACAACACCCTGCTAACAACCGGCTGGCACCTCGTCCCGCCACCTCCGCTCCCACCCGGAGCCTGGGAAAAACCAGCCCCGAGGCGCCAAGCCATGCCCCAGCCTTTTGGAGAGGGAAAGGAGGAGAGGACCCTCACCCCTGGGATGCAAATGGCCAGGGGATCCCGGTACCCGTGGGAAAAAGTGAGGGATGCAGGCGCAACCCCTCCTCGATGCATCCCTGAGAACTTCATTAGAGGTGATAACATCCGCAGGGGGAATAAGGGGTGTTCAGCACAGCTCATCCATAACGACACGCCAGAGCCCAGGACCAGGTGACTGTGGTCAGCAAAAAAGCTGGTTTATTGGTGACGGCTCCCACGGGAACCCCGTGGCAGCAATCGGGTTCAAGTCCCTGAGAACACACTGTCCATGCTGGTTCCCCATCCCACATCTATTGCTTTAAACACATCCTAGTTACAAAAAGCACAGAGTGACGTTCCAGATACTGGAACATATAAATTAAGGTAAGTGATAGTTACAAGACATCGCAATTTTTTTTTTCTTTCTTAAACAGATTATCAAAGACCGGGGATTTTTTTTTTCTGATCCACAGAAAATGTATAAAAAGCATTTTAAAATCTACATATTTCTCAATGTGTTTTTTTTTCTTAAAAAAAAGGCACAGTAAAAAAAATACTGGCTCAATAACATATTTACAATGCACCCATTATGGGCTATTTTCACTCAGCTTCGGGTTGGAAACGTTCAGCTCCAGCTCAGCCTGCTTACCCCAGGGCACAGGGCTGGTGGCAGCAGACAGGGCGGCCACAGGGGGATGCAGGGTCCTTCTCCCTCTCCAGCTAAATCCTCCCCAGCAGGGCGAGAGCAACAGCCAGGCACTTCTTGGGTGCTCTGGCCACCCCAGCAGCACCCACAGCCAGGCCAGGGCTGGAGGATGCTCTGGCCCCACGGTGGCAGCGGGGAGCACCCCCACAGCCCCCGGCCAGACCTTGAGGTGCTGCTTTGCAAAGGTGCTGGGCTGCCCGTGTCCAGCCTGCCCGCACCCACTGCCGGCCGGCGAGCAGGCACGAGGCGGCACTGAAGGGAGACCCAGTACACAGTGCCGGGAAAGCCCTTCTCCTGCCCCCCGTATTTATAGAAAGGCTTTACATTAAGTCTATAAATAGTGCATAGATCAATGCTGCCTGCAACAGTTCAGCCAGGCAGGAGGAGCTCTGGGAAACAGAGCCAACGCCAACGCTGGCTCACAGCCCACCCCACCATCTCCTTCCAGTGCGGCCGCCGGGCAGCCAGCAGCCTTGCAGCACCCTGCAGCAGCACTCACCATGGCCGGGGGGCTCCCCTGCCTGCCCCCTGAGCCGGGGAGCAAAACTCATCGATGACCCTTCACGTGAATCGGGAGCCGGAGCTTTGCTGCTGAGATTTTGGGGCTGGGAGAGAGGATGGGGCTTACAGGAGCTGCGGGGTGGGTGGGTAGAGGCCGGGGGTGGGGGGGGGTGGGGGGGGGTGGGCAGGGAGCACACATACCAAAAAACTTAACATTTGAAAGGGAACAATAAAACAAAAATGGAGAAGCAAGCCCGGGGGAGGCAGAGCCCCGCACTGCGGTCGCTCCCCACGCATGGCGTGGGGCTCACCAGCGCCGCGGGGTGCCCAAGGATTAAGTGCTCAGGACCCGACCCTCTGCACCGCCCTGGCCGGAGCGGGCAGCGGGCGCGGGCAGCCGGGCAGGGACACGGGGCCGCACAGCAGCCTTCAGTACACACACACTGTGCAATACCACAGCAACGACGTCTGTCCGTCCATCCGCCGGACTGACACACCCGCACACAGGTCCCGCACGCCCGTCGGATACCGGGGAAATTCGGGACGAGGTTAAGGGGACACGCGCCTCCTAGTAAACCATGTTGGCGGGGCACCACGGCGTGTCGGGGTACAGCAGGCAGTGCACGGAGCGAAACCTGCGGAGGAGAGGAGCTAGGCTGAGCACAGGGCTGCGGCACCCCGTGGCACCCCGGCACGGGAGGGACAGGGTGCACCCATCTCACCTGGATGGGTCCTCCTCGACAGAGAAGGCTCCCTTCATGTGGATGGAGTTGCGCTTGTTTTCGAACATGCCGTAGCTTAGTGTCACCTGAGGGGGGGAAGCACAGAAGGGGTCAAGCAGCCGACGTGGCCACCAGGAGCAAGCCCGGGGGGCTGCAACATTCACCCCGTTTCCCAAAGGCTCCAGTCACACTCTGCATCACCCCGCAGGGATGGGCTGATGGGACCTTCCCCCTCCACTGACGTTTGGCCGTGTGTCAGTCGGTATCTTAGCTGCGATGCCAGATATTTAGGTGACAACATGGGATACCTGTTTGTGGATCTCTGTCTTGGGCACCTGGTGGAGGTTCTCCAGGTGTGAGTGGAAGAGGTTGCTCCGGATGAGCTTCACCCCCAGCACAGACTCGATGATGTAGCCGATGGTGCAGTCGTCGGGCAGGCGGATCTTCTCCGCGGTGCTCATGAAGTGGCCCCCGCTGCGGGGAGACAGAAAGGGGCTGCAGAGGAGCAAAGCCCAGGGGACGTGCATACCCTGCAGGGTCAGGGCTGGGCCCAGTCTGTGCCCAGCTCTAATTAAAAGTCAATTAGGAGGAACTGAAGTCCTTCCCAGCTTGTTTCCAAGCCCCCTGCAGACACCCCCGGCAAGACAAAAAGAGCAAAGTGGTGGGACACGGTCCAACGTCCATCCCCAAAGATGTCGCCGCTCTGTGCCCCACTGGGACCGTGACGAGTCCCCACGGTTGAGCAACGCCAACACTCTTACCTGGCCCACGGGCTCATCTTCAGTGCCAGCCCCCGGCTGATACAAAACCCTGCTCCGCCCGTGGCAAACCAGAAATGCACAGGGTGCTGCGAGAGAGGGGAAGCAACGGCAGTGAGACCTCCTCCTGCCCAGTGGGGAGCAAACCCCAGCCCAAGTTAAGCCAGCCCCAACCTCTCGCCCCCACCTCACCATCTTGTTCTCGCTGATCCTCTCTGTAGCCTGGATGGGCCGGTCCAAGCTGGGCTTCCCAATATAGATGTCCTGCGTGTGGGGGTAGCTGGAGAGCAGCTTCACCAGCGTCCGCACGTTCACGTAGTTGTCATCATCCACATGGCAGAACCACCTGCAGTGGCAGCCATGTCACACCGAGCCAGGGCAGCCGCCCAGACCCCACACTGAAGATACAGCCCCAAAAATGCTTGCAGTGCCCCGCCTCGCAGCCCTGCCACCCCCCACAGCAGCCCCGGGCACTGCTTACTTTCTGCCAGACTCAATGAACTTGTCGTACTCCACTGCCATCTTGCAGGACAGGGCCTGGCGGCTGTGGGCAGCTGAGCAGTTGGTGTTGATGACGTTTCCTGCGGGAAGAGACGGGGGTCAAAGCCTGGCATCAGGGCATCCCGTGCCTCCCCGTGCACTAGAACGGTGGCATTTCACTACACACACCCCAGGTATGCCAGGGGGGTGGAAACCCCACAAATGTCCCTGATGATCGGTGGCCTCCACGCCACATCATTTTGGGCAAAGAATGAATTTTTGGGGGAATGGTTTTTGGGTCCGTGTGAGATAAGGGAAGCGATGAGCAAGGGATGCAGATGCAGCAGATGCACCAGGGTTGAATCGTATCCCATGTGCTACACGATACATCCGTACATCACCTTGCCCAGCCCGGGACCATGCACCAGCCACCCTGGGAGCGAGGGGGTGTCTGTCAGCTGGCTGCTGCTCCAGGACATGATAGCCAAAATCCTGCCCTACTCCCGCTGCCTTTTCCCTCCAGCGGCCACCTGTTATTTGCTTTCCAGCTCAAAGGCAATCATGTCCCAGCCTGAAAAGGAGTCATTTGCATCGGGAGAATAGACCACGCTGACCCTGGCCCCGGGGAAGGGCTGCAAGGGAAATGCTCCCATCAAACCCTGGCTGCCTTGCCCATCAATCCCAGCTCAGCTCGCCCCAGGGACACACGGGTGCAAAGGCCCTCACCCCTGCGCTCCCCAGCAGCATCATGCAGGAGGTGGACTGAGCTGACCAGGGGGAAGCAAACCCCTCCCCAGGTGGGGCTCCTGCGCAGAGGGTGCTTTAGGCACAGTGAAACAAGCTGCCTCATTCTCAGCCCAAGCCCCTATGGCAAGGGCTCCCGAGATCAGTGTCTAACCAGTGCCGTTTTGGCCATTTTTTCAGAGTTCCAGGGCCAAGCTCCAAGCCAGCCACGGTCCCCAGGCGGGGGCTCCTCAGGGGACCTGGCCAGGTCACACATGCAACGGGACAAGGGCCACAGACTCACGTGCTTGCTTCTTCAGCTCCTCATCCTCCCCGTCTGTGAAGATGAAGGTCTGAAAGAGAAGACGAGGCACCTCTAAGGGCCAAGGAGCCAAGGCCACGTGGCTCTTAATGTGACACGACATGCCTGGGCAGCACTAGGGACTAGTCCCTCTGGGATGCTGGTGGTGATTTCTTCCCCCTCACCAAAACCCAAAGCGGTACCAGAGAGCCAGGCATCCCCGTGACATACTTGGCTTCAGACCAAGATGGGTGCTGAGCCATCCTGGCTGGACACAGCATGCAACACTGTGCCTCACCGGGGTGCAACCAGCCCCTCTCAGCACCCACACTGAGCACCACCCTCTCGCCTTTCCCACGGGGCTGCAGCAGGCAGGGAGATTCTGAGCGGTGTAAGGGCCATTCCCCAGCACGAGGCAGGTGCACGGAGAGGTGACAGGGAGCAGGTTCAGAGCCTGGCTCAATCTGAGCGGGGACTTCAGACTTTAGCTGGCACGGCCAGCACGCGCGGCCGGGGATGCCAGAGCAGCCGCCTGGCAGCTCTCCCTGCTCAGGCAGGTGTGTTTGCCCGCCGTGCTGGCTGCCAACCGCATCCCCACCTGTGTCAACAGCACGTGGCCATCCCCAGCCACTTGCACAACACCCCCACAACTCCTCTCTGCTCCCTGTCCCCCCGCAGCGTGGCTGAGCTGGTGCCGGTGGGTGCCTCTTGCCAGCCCTGAGGAGGGGACGGTCCCTCCCTGCCCACCCCAGCAGGGCACCCTGCCTCCTCCCCGGGCACCCGCACTGCCACCCGGCTGCACGCCTCTATTTACACAGCTAATTCCTGGCATATGCCACCCGGGAAGGAATATTTGGGGCTGGGCGGGGGGGGCGGGGGGCTGCTGTTGGCCTGGGATTTGGGGAAGGGCGAGAAGCCGGGAGAGAGCAGGGGATGGGAAAGGCATTGCCATCAATCAGCGGGCAGCAAACAAAGCTGGAGGAGAGAAACCACAACCAGCTGCCAAGCCCTATTAAAAACCAGACGTGTACAAAAGGGCAAAGGAAGAAAGACAAAAGGGCTGGGGGAAGACAGGAGGCAGCAGAGGGGGGACGATGGAGCCTGAGCGCTGGAGATGATGAATTACAAGTGAGCTGGAAATTGGGTGCCACCCCACAGCCCGCCAGCCCCGGGAACACGCTGGGGGTTTGTGGTTTGTTTGAGGAGGTGGGTACAATAAGGGGGTTGACTTTACTCAGCAGAGGAGAGTTAAGCGGGCAGCAGTGGTCATTAGCATACAGCTGCGCTGGTTAACCCGGCCGGCCCGTGTGTTTGCTCCATCCTGAGCTGGGAGGCTGGTGGGGAGAGCCCAGATCTGTGGGAAGGCTGAATGGGAGGGGAGGAGGGCGCGTTCCTGGGGACAGGGCTACAAGTGACCTTTGGGGCTTGAAAAGGAGAAAAGGGGGGGGGGGGGGGAGAAAAAATATAAGGATGGAGGAGGTGGGAAGGCAAGTTATCGCAAATGCACAGCCTGCCGTGCAGCCCAGCTTTTGGGGACCAACAGAGTTCAGCCCCTGGAGGAGTCAGGAATGCCTTGAGCAAAGGCTCAGGGGATGGGGGACCTGCTGATGAGGAGGGGACAGCTGGGGGACAGGGACTAAGGCCATCAGCTGCAGGGCCAAGGATGCCCGTGATCATCATCACGGCCCCAGGGACACATCACTGCTGGGGTGGGAGCAGGTCAGTGCTGTGCGTGGAGGAGGAGGATGTCACCCCCACCCAACACAGGGTCCAGCCAGCACCTTGGGGCTGGTCCCCATTTCCCCAGGTGCTCAGGGGTCAGGTAGCTGTTGCAGTACAGCTGAACCAGGGCAGCAGGAGACCATCCAGGGATGCCCAAGACAACCCCATCACAAGTCCTTTCTCATCCACCCCAAGACACATGATGCCTCAGCACATCCCTGCCAGGCTCCAGCCCTGCCGGAGCTGGGGACACAGCCCCTGCACGGGCGAGACAGAAAATGTTTGCTTGATTAGCTCAGAAATGCCGTCCAGCAACTGCCTTCAGCAGCTCCAAAAATAACCCCGCAACTAATCCTCCAGCACAGCTGCTATAAATAGACCACAGGGACAATTGTTTATTACTCGCCTGCACCGAAAGGCTTCATCCTAACGAGGCATCTTCCCCTCAGCCTCTCCCCACATACTTCCCAGTAATTCTCCTGGTGCAGCTGGACCAGGTGGCACCTTGGTGACAAAGACAGGGGCACACAGCCTTGCAAGTCACCTGATAGGGGCTACCAGTGGCCCACAGGTTCTCCACCTCCCTCCCAGCTCCACTACGACGTTCAATTAGGACAAAAAAATTAAAGCCTTTATTTTTTAATCAATTCATCTGCATTTCTTAGAAGGGGAGCTGCACCCTTCCTGCACGGCTCCCTCGCCCAGGGCTGCAGGGGAGAGGAACAGAGGTACCAGCCAAGCCTGGGAGGAGGTACAAGGCCAAGGAAGGAAGGGGACAAGAAAACAGTGTCCGTTTGACAAGGAAAAACCATAGATCAGCCTTCAGCATCCCCAGTGTGGGGCAGCGGCCATCAGGGCAGTGCCCAGGTTACAGCGGTGCAAGAGGGATGGGGCCCTGCAGCCAACATCCCTGAGCTGTGACCTACTAAGCCACCATCATCTCCAGACCCACCAGCAGCAGGGCCAGCCACACACACACACACACACCCGGCTTCTCCCGGGCAGAAAGCAACCAAATCCCTTACACCCTCCCCTCTCCACCTCTCTCCCACTTGGCCCCCATGCCAGCTGTGGCACTGCGGGGTGCCAGGACCTCTTGGCCACCCCTGCAGTAACTTTTCCTGCGGGGTGCAGGAGAGGAAGGGCCCACTGCCCCCCCCAGCCCCTGCAGGAAACCTCATTGTTCTCAAAACTGCAGCTTCAAGAAACACAGGATGCCAAATCCCTCCCGAACAATAGCTGCCACTGCTCCACACAGCCCCGCACAATGCGCGGCCTCCACACGCAGGGACCGAGAGGCACCCAGGGTCCCTACAGCCGGAATGGGGTCAGCCCCCCCAGCTGCCTGCAAGGAGCCAGCCAGCCGCCGGCAGCCCCCCACCTCCTCCTCACCCTTGGGCAGGGCCCATTTCTTTTTTTCTTATTTTGTTTTCTGCCCTCCCCTCCATTTCTCCTTTTGCGGTGACTCATTTCCCCCTCCACCGACAGAGCTCGTGGGGTGCTCATGGCTGGGTGCTGCGCAAGGCATCCCGCCAGCTGGGGCCACGCCGGGGTCACCCTGCCACAGCCTGGCCCAGCCCGCTGCCCAGGGTGACACACCTTCAGCAGACCCTGCTGTCATCCCCACCTTCACCTGCCAAAAAGGGGAACCCCAGGCAGGCACCCCCATGGCTCCAAGGAGGACAAATCCTGCCCCCATGCCAAGTCTCACTTCCCAGTGTCAGGAGAGGATGGAGCACCCCAGCACCCACCTACCAGCACCCGGGGGGGCTGTACCCCTTCCACCCCATGGACAAGGGGGAAGCAGTCACCTTGGTTGGGTGCAGGGGGAAGGAGGCAGCAAAGAGGTGCTGGGAGGGGGTGGGGTGGGCTGGACCTCCATCTGTGCAAGGGGCTTCAGGGGGAGGCAAGGGTGCTGCTGGAGCAGGGCTTTGTGTCCCCTGCAGCAGTTTTCCCTCCAACCTTCGGGGGTAGGAGGGGAAATCCCCACCCTGCTTCAGCAGGTTGGGAGCAGAGTGATAGCAGCATCCCCTCGACGGCAGCATCCCCGCGCCCGCGCAGCTGTGGCTCTCCCCAGGCTGGGGGTGATGCTGGGGGTGCGTGTGAGTCTGTGCTGGGACCCGCAGAGGCGGGGAAGGGGCTTGCAAGGCCGCAGGCCTTTCCTCCCCCCATTCCTTTCGGCAAGAGGAAGAATCTTCCACTGTAATTTTAAATGCTATAATTTTTTAATAACCTCCTCGCAAACAATGAGCTTATTGTGTGGGTAGGGTCCCCCACCCTGCCGCCTGGTGCTCCACGCACGCCGCTCACCGGCTCTGCAGCTTTTATGGACCAGGACAGTGACACCATTGGGGGCAGGCAATTAATGGGTGCCCACCCCCAAACCAAACCCCACAGGCTGCCCAGGGGCAGCAGGGAGGGACCTTCACACATGAGGCGAGTTCAGCAGTGCTCAGCAGGCCCTGGTGCACAGCCCAGGGCCAGGGGGAGCTGGTCACACTGCAGAGCTGGTTTGGGATGAGCAGCCCCCCCCAGTCCCAGCCACTCCAGTGGGAGCCCAGGTGGGACACTGCGCTGCCACTCGCCATCACAGCCACCCCGGGGCTGGGGACCCTGGCCAAGGTGCTAGAGAAATCTGGGAGCCACCATCACCAGAGCACGCTCTCCAGAAGGCAACCCTATTCCCTCTGCCCCCAGAGCAGGAATTTTTCAAAGCCTGCAATTACCGCACCGGATCCCAGCCCAGGATCCCAGCCCAGGCCCCCGTGCCCAGCCGCCCCCGGGGTGCCCCGGGACAGGGATGTTTCTTATGCAACTCTGCCACTGCAAATCACCCTACTCAGCAGGAAAGCAGTGGGTTTGGACTTGCTCCTGTCCGGGATTTCTGCCTAATGGCCATTTTCCTCCCCCCCGCACCCCTCCCCCTTTTTTTTTTTCCCCAGTACAAAGTTTCCCCAGACTGCACTCCAGCATCCTAAGGATACCAAGACAGCTGGAAACTCTCCCCAAAGCAAGGAGGGGAAAACTCACAACTCTCCTCTAACAGCAGCTTGTCTGGCCTGGATTGTGCAACCCAAGGAGCAGATTTAGAACGGAGCAAGGATCTGCCCTCCCCGTGCAGGGAGAAGCAGGAAGGAGAAGGGGGTGCCCTTTGCAGTGTCTCGGAGGGGACAGAGGGCAGGAAACAGGGACTATAATGGGCAGAACAAAGAGCAGCCAAGGAAGGACACAATGGCTATCCCCCCTGTCAGCCAGGGTCCAGCCTGGAGTTACCTGCTGAATTTAACCCCTTCTCACCAGGGTCTGCATCCCTCCTGCCCAGAGAGCTGCCTGGCTAAGGAACAGCCAAGAGGGTTGTTGGGGTTTGATGTGAGAAGAGGATCAGAGGAAGGAGAGACATGGCATGGGGGATTCCCACCCCTTGGGCAGGAACTCCCCCGTGTCTGCGAGGCAGCACACGTGCCTGAGCACCGGTAGTGAAACAGGAGCAAGAGAGGCAGGATGAGCAGTCAGGCCTGACTCAGACCAAGAGAGGCGTTTGAGCAGAGGCAGCGAGCACCCCGCAGTCACCAAACCACCCTCCCGGGGCAGAAACCATGGGGCCAGGCAAGAAGAGGATGCAGGAACTGCACAGCCCCCTAGGACAGGGAAGCAAGGGAGAGGAGCTCCACAGCACCAACCCTGCACTCCGCAGGCAAGCGACCCAACTTGGTGCCAAATCCAGGGAAGCCCAGGGTGCCCCAAAGCTTCCCAGAGACAGTGGGCAGGTCAGCATGGGAAGACCAAAGCCGATGGCCACCAGCAGCGTGGCTTCATCCCCTCTGCCTCCACGTGTCCCTCCACAGCCCTCGCTTTGCTCCGCAGGAGTCTGTGCCGCATCCAGCTCTCTCGGCAGCTCCTTGTCCTCAAGTGCTGTACAAGAGCCGTCACTCAGCGCCTTGGCTTGTCAGGCGGGCACCTCGCCGGGCTGCAGCCCCCCTGGCTTCATGGCCCCCATCTCTAGGCAACCTGACCTGGACACAGCCAGCTCCGGCTCCCCCGTTCCCATGGAAAGTGCCACACAAGAGGCTGCGAAGCCTTTTCTCTGCGCCAGGAGAAAAGGGGCTTTGTTAGCTTGCCCAGGGGGACAGCGTGAGAGCCGAGCCTCGGGTCTCTGGGAATCCAAACGGACAAACGAAGCACAACAAAAAAAAACCTAGAAGAAAGCCGGAGCTCACAAGAGGGAGGGAAAAAAAAAAAGAGCAGCCATTCCCAGGATCATCTGTAGGTGCTCAAAGAGCGTTTTCCCCACCACCACTCGCCACCCCCTCGCAGTGACAGCAGAGCATAAAAGAGGTTTCCATTAAACAACTGTACCAGGGAGAGACAGCAGAGCCACTGCCAAGCCCAGCAGACCTGAGAAAAAAAAATAAAATACAAGATTCACAGCAGAAAAAAAAATAATAATAGCCAGATAATGCCTGGGGTAAGTTGCAGGACCCAAGACCCCACAGGGTCCTGCAAACCCAGGTGAAGGAGGCAGGGGCAGGTTGACACCCACCACCCCCTTTCACCTCCCTCCTCTGCCACGCCAGATTTAAAAAAAAAAAAGTTTGCAAGCGAGAAACATGATTCCAGGCCAGGAGGAAACACGTGAAGACAGTAGGATGAAAAGGTTAGGACCAGGCATAACTTACTTGGGAAGCTGTCTAAGGATAGAAAAAAGCATCTTAGGAGCAGATGGCAAGGCAAATTTCCTAAGGAAGCAGCTTTTTTTTTTTTCTCCTTTTCAATTTTGCTTCAGTACTTGAAGGACAGAGTAATAGACTGCCAGGGCTCTGGGCAGGACATCAGGAAGGTCAGGAATTGGGACTGGCTGGAACTGCCCTGGCAAGGGTGAGCCAGAGCAGACCTGCAAGAGCCCCCAGCCACTTCAGTCCTGCCCAGCTCCTGGCAAAAGGACCAGGAGCCTCAGCACATCCCAATGCTCTCCCAGCCCTGGGCTACTAAAACTGGATGTCCTCCGGGCAACCCAGTGGGGGGCACCTCGCGGGGCCCTGCTAAACCTCACCCGCAGCCCAGGAGAGCACCTGCAAGGCTGCCGCCCCAGCGGGCCGGGAAGCATCCCTGCACCGTGCCTCAGTTTCCCCCGCGGGAAGCAACTCGGGGCAAGCCCTGCAGCGGGGGGCGCTCCCGGAGGGACCCAAAGGCTCCGGGGGATGCTGCGTGCGAGAAGCCCGGCTCAGGCTCCCCCCCATCATCCAGCCCCCCCCCCCCCTCACCCTGCCAACGCTGCATTTCACACACATCTCTGCCCCGAAAGCGCCGCAACAGCTCGGCCACCGTCGGAACACCGGCGATACGGGGGGGGAGGGGGGCGGCGGCGGTAAGAGGCGGCGGCACGTGCCGGGTCACGCACCCCGCGGGCCCCCTTGACGGGCCGGCTGGCACCCGCGGGCGGCCCCGGCCTCTTACCATGTCGCGATTGCGGGAGATCCAGGTGTCCAGCAGCAGCTCCAGCCGCGCCTTGTGGAACTTCTTGGTGGTCTTGACGGCGATGAAGACATCGCGGGGGGAGATGTCCTCGGCCGGCGGCCGCGGGGGGCTCGGCGGGGCGGCGGGCACCTCCCGCCGGGCTCGGCTCAGCCGCCCGAAGTAGTCGGCGAAGCTGCGGAGGCCGGGGGGACCCTGCGCCTCCGGGGGGGGCCGCCGCCGCCGCCCCCAGGCTCTGCAGCGCCCGCTGCGCCCCGCCGGCCTCCCCCCGTGCCAGCCCCGGCCTCCCCGGCGGCTCCACCATGAGCACCAGGAGGCAGGTGAACATGGAGCCCACGAGGGACAGGAGCAGCTTCCTCCCGCAGCTCTTCAGCATCCTCGCTCCTCGCCGCGCCGCCGCCGGCCCCCGCCGCGCCGCCGCCTTTAAAACGGCCCCCGCCCCGCCCGGGGAGGGACGAGCCCGGGGCCGCCCCCACGCGGGGCGTGGGCAGCGCGAGCCCGGCCCCCCCGCCAGCCCCCCACACGCGTCCTGCCCGCCCCCGGCCCCTGCCCGGCCCCGCTCCCCCCCGCCGGTACCCGGCCGCCCTCCCTCCCGTCCAGGCCCGGGGGGGCCGTGGGCAGCGTGCGGGGGGGGGGGGGTAACGCGGGTCCCTGCCGCCCCCGCCGCGCCGGGAGCATCGCTCCCTGCTCCAGCCGCAGCAACGGGCTCGTTCCCCTCCCGCTCACCCCGAGCTGTCATTTCCCAGAGCCCTGCACCGAGGCTTGCTCCCAGCCGCGTCCCAGAGGTTGCCAGGAAAGCTGACCAGCCTGACCAAACTCCAGGCGCTTTCCCATCGGTCGAGGCCAAGCGTGATTCCAAAACCCCAACCCAAACTCCCAAGAAACCACAGCACTCCTCTCGCCTCCACCAAGCTCCAGTTCGGTGGGTAAAGCTGGGAGTGGAGTGCTGGGGGGTCTGTTCCCATCCCTGCTCTGGGACACCCAGAGACGCTCCCAGACCTGGCTAACCCCAGTGCAGCGCTGTGCTTTGGACTGATGGGCAGCCCCAAGGTACAGCGGTGTCTAAAAATAAATGCTACCTAGATGCCAAGCAAACCCCTCCAAGTGATTGCTAACCATGATAACGATGTCCTGTTAAACGAGACACCGTTTTTCCAGCCAGGCGGTGGAAGAAGAGGCGGCTGCAGGGGAAAACTGGGTTGAAATCTGGTCTGGGATGTGCCACCAACCTGCTGTCTTGCTGATGCCAAACCCTGGGGCCTCTTCCCCCCTTTAGCTCTGTCTCTGGAGGCGCAGAGGTCTTGGAGTTTTCTCTCCCAGCATGTGCACAGCTACAAGGAGGTGGGTTGGGGTTTGGGCCTGGGCTACAATGTAATGCCATAATCAGGGGCTGCTGCATTTTTGGGCAGGGACCTTGTCCAACTTGCATTTTTCCTGCTGTCACGTGCTCCATTCATCTCTGGCACTGGATAAACAATACCGTAATACCAGGCAGGACAGAGCACGGAAGCTGCTTCCTCAGGCAAGTCCCAGCATTTGCCTTCTCCTGGTTTTCGGCCATACATTCCCCTGGGTCAGCCCTTGAACCATGGCTCCAAGCTAGAAATGCTCAGGGAGGCTGTGGGTTTTGTTTTTTGCATGGTACTGCCTACGTCTGGGGAGAGACCTGTGCTGCCAAAGAAGCCTCCCATAATAAAAGGAAAAAAAAGAAGGCAGTTAGAGCGTACAAACACAGGAACAGAATCCCACACTCCCTGCTTCCCGCTATTGCTCCAGAGCCCAGCCTTCCAGTCTCAATTTGCTTCTTTTTTTCAGGCGCCCTTTGTCTCCAACCCGATGGCACAGCAACCGCGGCTCAAGAGGCAGCTGAAAAGCACGATCGGCAAAACCCTGAATGAAGAAAGAACCCCTTTCTCCAGGAGCCAAAAGGGGAGGAAAGGCACTTTTCCCCCGACCAGCTGCTCTCCCACTCCCGCAGCCCGGGAGCTGGCTGAGGACACGCGCCGTGGCCAGATGTTGGGGTCCGGGCTGGCACCGCGGGGCAAGTGACAATACGGGCTCTGTGTGTCACCAGCCCCCGAGCGATGCGGTGGGGTCTGCTGAGCTGCTGAGCTGCCGCCAGTGCTGGCACAAGGGCTCTCCCAGTCCCCCCGGTGCTGCCTGTAACCCCCATCCCAGGGCTGGCACTCGGCTCAACCCGGCCGCCCGGGGTCAGCAAGCCGCAGCGGCAAGGGGAAGCGGTTCTTTCAGCAACATCGTCCCACTAGTGAGACTCCCCCGGGATTGTCCAGCTGCTGGCTGCGTCCCCACAGGCTTCCTCTCCAGGCGCCTGGCCTCCTGGCTCGGGCCTCGCCTGCCACGTGGATGTCCCCAGCGAGGCACTGCCCCCCTTGGGGTAATGGTGATGGGGTAAGCAGTTGCCCTGCTTACCCCTCAGTGGGCACAGGATGGTACCCAAGGGGCAGGGAGCAGGAGGCTGCCATGGGGAGGATGCTCTCAGGAACACCCTGTGCCCAGTTTTGTTGGCATTCAGCCACTCTTCTGGGTACAAAGAACCTAGCTGTACCCGGGGTGGCCCTAGCACCAAACAAATTTAGGTGCCCCATAAGTACAAGGGCCAGGAGAGAGGGATGGTGTCACAGCTGCTCTGCAGGAGAGATGCTGTGGCTGGACCAGGAGGGGCATCTCACTTCCTCCCCTGGAAAGGATCTCATTTTGGATATGGCCCATAACTCATCCCACTGGCATGTCTCAGGGTGAGCCCGGCTGTGGCTGTGGCGTGGTGGTGTGCTCCCTGCTCCGTCCAGCTCTGCAGGGATGGGTCTGAGCCAGAACCCACTGCCCAAGTCCCCCAAATCTCAGGGATATGCTCTTCGCAGAGGAACCCCACCAGCTCATTCCCACTGCAAATTAATCTCATCAAAACCCCGTACTGGTTTTCCACTGGACCTGGCCAGATTCAGCCCCACACCAATCCAGGGCTGGGGCCGCATGTGGGGCATCTCCCTCTCAGCCTTACCATGGTATTAGGTCGGTTTAAATTGGTTTAAACCCTCCACATCACCCCCGCTCGCAGCGTGACCCCGGTGCTCAACAGGTGGTCCCTAAGAGGCTCCCAGGTTCTCAGGATGGCTAAAAATGGTTAATAAATCCCCAGTAATAAAGTGTTCAGGTCATCTGAAAGAAACGCCATGCTGGGGCTGCAAAGCTGCATTGTCCGCCTGGAACAATTTATGCGCTTCGTCAGACAGGGGTTAAAAGCTCTGTCAGGCGCCGACTTCCCCGCCACGGGGTTGTGGGGGGTATTTAACGGGGTTGTGGGGAGTATTTAACGGGGTTCGGCCCGACGTGCAGCCAGGCAGCTGCTGCTTCGAGATGTGCAACAGGGATGGTTGGAGGAGGGCGGCCCGGGAGCCAGATCCTGCCCGCGGTCCCCCTCTCACCCCCCGCTTTTTCTTTCTGGGATTTTCTGAGAGCACAAAAGAGACTTTGCATCAATTACTGGTAGGAAAACGGCAGCGCCCCGCGGCAGACTTCTGTGCGCCCCAGCCCGGGTTTGGTTAACTTCCCATTGTCTGATGGGCTCTGCTATTCAGGGCCAGCACGAGGGCTCAGTTTTTTCATCTGCTGGGTTTTTTTAACCACCCTGGTTACAAAAAACCTTCCTGCCCTCGTAGCAGAGGGTCTGGCAGTGCCATCGGGGTGGCTACAGAGAGTGAAGCACGCTGGTGCCTCTCTGCTCAGCACCTAAAGCTCCTGCAGCAGGTGCTCGTGATGCATCTCCTGATGCTGGACTGTCCTTGTTCCCATTGTCCTCATCGTCCCTCGACGTGCTCCAGCTCTGGCACCGCTCTGCGCCGGGACCGGCTGCAAACCCCGTCCACCCTCCGTGGCCTCAGACCCTACATCGTTTTCCCCCTCCACCTCGGGGGACTGCAGGTCCCCTCGGCAGGGAGGGGGGGACATGATGCGATCCGTGCGGGGCACTCTGAGATCCCACGGGGCCAGGGGGGCTATACAAATGCAAAACGTTATTATTTTCTCGGGGCTGAAGCAGAGGCCTGAGAAAGGTTGAGTGAGAGAGGCAGCGAGCAGGGAACAGCGGGGGATTTAGATCCTGAAAAGGAGCCGGGGAAAAAAGCGGGCGAAGAGCTTCATTGTGCACTGGGCAGAGGGGGTCACGAGCAAGTTAAACTGGTTAATGTATTGGAGCAGCTTCCTCCGAGCTGCTGGGAGCAAGCAAAGCCCTGCAACAAAAGGCCGAGGGAGCATTCTTGCGGGGAAAGTGGGCTCTCTTTAAAAGGATTTGATTTCTTTTCTGTCACTTGAATGGAATTTGGTGGTGACTCCTCCAGGTCTAAGAATCTGGAGCTTTGGCAGTGGCAGTGGCGGGAGGGGATGGTCCCCGTCCCCCCCTCCCCGCTCCCGCATTCTTCTCCATCTCCAAGCCCCCTGCCCCCAGATTACAGCCCCCGGTGTTGCGGGGGGAGAGGGGCTGGGGGAACACAAGTGGCCCCATAGACGCTCTGATCCTGAAAGAAAGCGAGGGGCACAGGGCCATCCCTGCCCAGCCTGGTTTCTCATGCTCCCTATTCAGCCCAGGGGAGGGGAGGTAGATGCGGGGAGCGGGGAGGCTGGAGGGGCGGCTGCCGCTGATTTAATGCCTCTCTTGGGGCTTCACTGTCAAGGTGGATCTCAGGGGAGGTTTGGCAGTGTGAGCTATGTGAGGGGAGCTTTCCTGTCCTTCCTCTGGAGTGTGAATTTTTAATGTTAAGACCGTGGAACCAAGGTAAAAACAGGAAGGAAAGGGAACCTGAACTAGTGAAACCGGCTGGATCCGACCCCGCTTTCCCACAGCCTGTGCATCTCTATTCTCCCAACAGCAGCTCCTGGGGCAGCTGAGGACTGTCCATGCAGACCTGGCTCTCTCACCCCAAAATCCCGGAGCTGGTGGGCAGAGACACCCCCTCTTCATGGATATACCCACAGGGCCATGGCAGAGGGGACCCTGCTGCCCACCAGGGATGCTGGGCTGGATGCAGGCTGTCTCTTGCTGCAGGTGTCTCAGTTGATATCGACCCTGACAGCAAACTAGGGAGCTTTAGACCTGTCCTGGGCTGAAGCCTTGCTGTTGCACACTGCTCAGATTTAACTGGCAGTGTGGGTTTTGCAGGGGGTAAAAATAATAATTAAATAAGAGTTTAAGTGACTGGTGGCACTGCATGAGCTATTGCAGAGCCAGAGACTTCAGCAGTATTCAGTTGGGTGGGCAGACAGACAGACAGACAGAGGTGACTGGGGCAGCAAGCTCCCACTGACTGTGCCCAGCTCACTGTGCCTCAGTTTCCCAAGAGCTGACATGCCTCCGGCAGAGATCCCATGGTCCCTGTCCCTTGGGCAGCTGCCTGTTTTGGAGATTCCCTTATGGGCTGACCACAGAGCCTGTACGTGTCCGCCTGTACAGGGAGGGCCAGAGCACAAGCTGAGATCATGGTTTGCTGCAGATGACGGCCAGCCTGTCCCAAGCACTTTCAGAGGTGGGGTCAGAGGAGCTTGCAGCTCCTGGCCTTTAATTTCTGGCCTCTCTCATTCTTTCTGGCCCCAAGCTTTTTCACATTCCTGTTCTGAGTGACAGCCTCTTCCCGCTGCCTTTCTGAAGATGAGCCAGAAGCTGATGTCAGGGAAAGCATTTAGAGATTACCCCAAGGAGGCGGCAGGAATCAAGTCTCATACTGGGCTGGGCTGGACTGGACTGGAGGAAGGCCCAGTGAACCCAGCGTCCAGTCTCCAGCAACAGCAGAACCGAAGTATAAGGAACAGCAAATAAAGGCAGGCTGCTCCCAGACCCCATCCCAAGCAAGCCCTGCGCTGCGCTCGGCAGCCACTGCAGTGGGTCCTGTGTGAGGGGAGCAGAGACAAGAACACTCTGCTCCTGCCCACAGCTACCTAGGGCTCCAGGTCTCCAAAACCTCCTGGGGAAAGGGAGCCAGCGAGAGGATCAAGGACACGTATTAGCTCCCTGCCCGGACCTGAGCATCTCAGTGCCCACAGCTCGCCCCGGAGCAGCGGTAGCTCCCACACCACCTGCACGCACCCTCTGCATCCCACCCAGCTCAGATCCACGTGCCACCCCAGCCCTGACGCGCTCCTGCCAAGGCTATTGCCAAGTGCTGGCTTCTTCCTTGCCCCTGGGGTGTCCTGATGAATCAAAGGTGCATCAGCGAGTCAGTGTTCCCCCACCGCTTCCCCTGCCTTGTCTTAGTGGTCTCCAAAAGCCCCTTCCCCACTGCACCCCTGGGAAATCGCTCACTCCCTTCCCAATCCCCCTGCAAAAGGGATTAAAAGCAACAGTTCATTTTTCATGTGATGTTAGTTTAAATAGGAATTTCGCTGCTCTGGCTTCGCCTGGTTTCCGGGAGCCAAAGCTGAGAGAGGGTGGTATTAGTGCTGTGCGAGGCAGGGAGAAGGAGGGAGGTGGGAGTTGAAAGGGGGAAAGGCGGGGGGGGGGGGGACATGCGGGGGTGAAGACGGGATTAAAACATCCCATTAGAATTTCTGTTTTTGGAAAGCTCACAAAAATGTTGACATGTAGCATGACTAACATAGTGCAAATGTCAGCCCAGCTCTGCGAATGGGGGCCCGCGCTCCCCTCCCAACACGCTGGCCCCCTTTTAAGGCAAAAATATACAATGAGCTGCACAATGGCCGAATTCCAGAGAGCAGCGCTAATTGTTCCTCGCTCACGTCGGCTAATTGCTTCGCTGAAACCATTCGTGCCTGGCCTGGATCCCACGTGTTTTTACCATTTAATTAGGAGAGAAAATCTGGGGCCAGGAAATGGGATGAGATAAAGGCAGGCAGAGATGGAGGACAGGTCGGGTGCCTTAACCTGGAGAGGAGACACACTATGTACGCTCCGGCAGGCGAGTGGGCAGGGAACAGCCCCTGCTCCACACCAGCCTCTGGCAGGATTGAAGCTGTGCAGGCACCAGGGATAGGAGTAGGAGAATGGGATTGCTCTTGAGGCTGATGAGACCAACTGTGAGATGGAGAAATGCAGCCAGCAGCAAATGTTTACAAGAAACACCTTCGTCCAGCTGCTTGGTGACTGCTTCAAGGCTATGGACAAAACAAGGGTGTGCATGGCTTCTTCACCAGGTGCCAGAATTAGAAGGCCTGTCTGTTTGCAGACCATGTGTAAAGCTTGAGCAGGACTCAGGCAGGGAAACAATAGATGGGGAGGAAATGCTTTTTGATGGCTGCTTATTGTCTTCCACCTTCTGGGGGAACTGGAAGTTTAACTATAGTCTTCCTCTTTCAGGTATTCCTGAACAGCTTCATCCTCGGAGGATGCGCCTGGACCACAGCATCATCTGGTGCTGGGCTCTATTGTGCTGAGGAATGTGCATGTGGTTTTCCCCTTGAATAGCTCCTCTGAGACTGCGGTGACCCAGAAACACTGCAGGGCCCCAGCACGTTCCCTCCAGGGCAGAAGAGTTTGCTTACTGGTACGATTGTCTCCTCCAAGGCACAGCATCTCTGCTGCCTCTCACCCTGCTGCTGTGCTGCAGGGGATGTCACTCCCCATGTTGTAAACAGGGCTGGGTGCACAGGGTTTAATGCCAGCGCTTCCTTCCCTTTCTCCCCATCCGCCTTACTGAGCGCCACTTGCTCTGCAGCATCCTCTGGGAAGCCTTCATCCAGGCTGCACTGTTTCATAGGCAGGGAAAGCCACTTAACAGATACAGTCTGACACTGAAGTGCAGCATCTTCGGGGGTGGACCCTGATGGAGCTGATCTATGACTCCTGGAGGCATTTTGTCTCCCTGTCAATGTAAACAGCAGGGGATTCCTCTACTGCCCATCCACACATCTTCTGGTGAGAGCAACCACCAAGAAGCCACCAGCCTTGCTTATTTGATTCACTGGTCTCATGCAAGTCAGTACCATCCCTCACATCCCCACGAGTGCTCCCAGCACTTAGGATCACGGCAATACAATTTACATTTGGCAAGCTTGGTGTACTCAGTGGCCTCTGTGTCAGAACAGCTCTTGGCCTTCTAAGCAATCCTGCTGGTGGGTTTGGGCACTCAGCATAATCGTTTCAGATTACTGTGAAAAGATTGTAGCACAGTTCAAAATGCAAATCTCAAAGTGAACCTGGCACCAGCCTCCACTAGTGCTGCAGAACAGCCCCAGGAGCATTGCTGATGGACTGTCACACCCTGTGGGCAGAGGAGCTGTGACATCTGTGGCTGGAGGCATTTTCTGGAGGTGAGGGATGTGCTCAGACTCTGCATTGTTCCAGACCCAAGGCTCTTGGCTTTCAGTCTCTTGAAAATAGGAAGCATTTTGCCCAACTGCAGATGAAGGAGGAATTAGCCACACAGAGCTCAGCCATGAACAGTTATGGAAAGCACTGGAAATGGGGAACCCAAACTTCAAACATTGCCCAGAAAATCTGCAGTTCTCTGTCCCAGTATAACCGAGGGTGATCTTCTCTTTGTGTTTCCATGAAAGCCCATAAGAGCACACCCACACCCTGAGGACAAGGATGTTAACAAACACTGGAATTTACAGCAGCAATTTATTCAGAAGAAAAGGCTCCAGGTGAAAAGAACTGATACTTAAACAAGAGAGAAAGAATTTTTCATAGATGCAAATGTAATACTTGTAAGTCAGTATGTGCTCTTGCAATATTGGCACACACAGAAACGGTTTTCCAACATGAATAGGTTTCAGCCCAGCTGCTTCAGGATTGTGTTGTTCAGAAGCATTCAGATCCACTTCTTAAACTTCATTAAAAATGTGCTTTTTTAAAGCCTTTGGGGAGCTAAGAGTCTTTTATGACAAGTCCTTCTAGCCATTGAAATCCACGAGCACTATGGGGTGGCCTCGTGGTAGCTAACCAAGAACAGATGATCCTTTTGGGAAGAGAATATTTAAAACCCCCAAACATAGACAAGTCAGAACAAATCCATGTGGCATTAGGAGAGCTGAGAACATTTCTTCCCAGATCAGTCAGTCACAAACTCTCAGATGATACTTAGTCTGGGACTAGCCCCCCACCCCACACGTATTTCCATTTCTCTCCATGTGCCGGAACCTCACACCAAGATGCTCAACGCTGGTCACTCATGTGATGTTTGGAGCAGTGCCCTTGCAGTTACTGCCAGAGCAGGGTGCCTGGGAAGCCCAGGTGACATCAGGACCTGCTGGCCAGGCACAGCCCATGGGTACTGCAAGCCAATGTCCCTGCCTCAGCCCCCTATGCCTGTCCCACACACAGTAGGGAAGTTCCCAGGTAAGAGATGTGGAAAGATGCTCCCAACACCCAGGGAGGCTAAGAGCCTTTTTTCAGACCTGGATTTATTTACCACAAAGAAGAAACATAGTCAAGACACTGGGAATTTAATTTTCCTATCTGCAAGGGGAGAAAATAACCCAGCCTTGTCACCGCACCGGCTGCTCTGGGAGCAGCTGTCCCAGCCTGTGAGGTGCCCTGGGACTCGTGAAGGGCCTGTGTTCCCTGTTATCCTGCTGTAAAGAGATGAGCCAAGAAGTCAGCAGGTGTAATGTAGGCTGGGAAACCAAGATGTAGCGGAGAACTATGCAGTATTTCTCCATACCACCTGGGAAAACCTTAGGTCAGTGATCATCATCAAAACCTGGTAGCAAAAAATGAGGAAACTCCTTATTCCTGTTCCCCGTGGCTCAGAAAGGTTTGTGTCAGGAAGGGTGGAGGCGACGGGTTTTGTACTCTTGGAAGGGACTAGGCGTCCTCGACAAAGTGATTGCTCCTCTTGTTGCTGCAGAACAGAGTCTGTCCTTTGTCCCATGAGGGTCTCCTTTGTCCCCCATTCCCTGACCTTAGACCACATCCAAGGATGACAAGGGGCATTTCTTTAGGGTTTATTTCAAGTGTTGCCCAAATAGAGAATTAACTGCAATCTCCATTTAGGAATAGCATCCTGGGTGTGGGTCGTCCACTCTGGTGGAGAAAGGACATTCTTCAAGAATCGTTATCCTGGTTTTTACAGTCAGAATAACATGACTTTTATTCTGGAATAAGCTGGTTGCTGGCTGCTCCTCTGGAACAGGGTGCAGGGAGCGTGCCAAGCCCATGGAGGGGATGCAGCCACCTGCCCCGTAGGAAGTGGGACGGCAGCCAGGCACAGGGTTTGCACACACCGCTGGACAGGCACCCAGCAGCAACGACGTCCTCCACTACCGACCTGGGCTGGTTTCAAACTGGCAGCTGAGAGGGAAGAGGAAACCATATTCTATCGTTATCGCTCACCTTGCTTCCCTTTCGTAACAACCCCATCCCTTTGCAAAACAGAAAAACACACCAGGGCTTTGCAGGGGCTGCTGGAGCCCATGTGCTGAGCTGAGGGCAGCCAGGGCTGGAGCTTCCCTAATCGAGGGCCGTGCACAGCCAAGCTGTCATTTCCCGAAAGTGGATCAAAAGCAAAAGAGAAAAGCTCAGGGAACAGCAAGACTTTGTTTCCCAGGTCAGATTCAGTCTCTGCAGGGTGGGATGCTGTTGCTGACACGTTTGCTCCAGGAGGCAGGACCATGCTCCTGCTGGTGCGCTGCCCCCAGCCTGGAGACCCTGTGGTGCCACCTAATCACTTTTCACCAGTAGCATAAATGACCAAGCATATGAATCAGAAACATGTGGGGAAAGAGGGACTAAGTTCCCGAGATGGTTGTCAGCGTGCTCTCTCCTTGCACGACAGTTTAAGCTCCTGATGTCTCAATCCCCGGGTGTAAGGGAGCGCCTGGCTGTCAGCGCTGCCCACCCTCACCCATTCATCCGGCTCCTGCAGAGGCTCTCGGGAGCGGCGGAGCCAATTTCTCTGGTTTTCACATTGAGAAAATTCATGAGCTGGTTTCACATTTGTTTTTCTTTCAGACTTGAGGCTTTGCAGATATTAAAATATAATCCAGGAAGAATTTGCTTTGTGAGGGAAGAGTGTGGGATCACGGAGGGGAGAGGGGTCAGTGGGGGAGTGCAGGGAGGTGGGGGTGGCAAAGAGATTTTCATTTCCCCTCTGTGTCCCATTAGGATTGAAGTTTTTACCTCTCTGCAAACAATATTGGCCAGTATGGGACCAGTTAGAGGCTCTGGGGGAATCCAGGCTCCCCTGAGCTGGGACTTTCTGTTTGCAGCAGAAATTTTAGACATTTTCCATGGTGAGGGCAGAAGAAAAGCTCTTTGCAGGTGCTAAGAACTAGAGAAAATGGCTGAGACCATGGAGAAATAAGTAGGAAGGAAAGAAGAAAACATCTCTCCTAGTACCGAGTTGTTGCTCTGCATTAAAAAAAAAAAAAAAAAAAAAAAAAAGCAAACAAATATATTTTGTTATAGGTAAACAGAGGAACTGGCCAGGCAGGACAGGAAGGCAGGGCTCCGTCAGAGCCCCGCATCGCACAGGGAGATAAACAAGAATCCTAGAAATGTGGAGAGAGGCTTAAGGTGATTGCTCACCACGTGAGGAAATATGGGGCAAAAGCCAGATATCAGAGAGAGGAAGCTGGGAAAGGGCAGGCTGATATAAGTGATGAGGTCAGCACTGCAAAAATAGTGCGGGAAGGCTTCCTGGAGGCAGTGAGCTGGCAGGGCGCACGTGCCCCGCGACTCCTCCTGCCTCACATGCGCAGGTGGCAAGGGCTTAGGAGCCCAATATTGGGTTAAAATCACTCAGTGGTGGTGATTTCAGCCCATCAAAGGCTCCTAAGCTGCTAAATCCCACATCCCAGCACCTGCAGCTGAGCTTTGTTTCCAAGGGAGTGTTTCCAGACTGACAGAGCTCCGTCAGCAAAGTCCTGTTGAGTTGCCCTAGCTG
Organism: Falco naumanni; assembly: GCF_017639655.2. NCBI lineage: Eukaryota > Metazoa > Chordata > Aves > Falconiformes > Falconidae > Falco > Falco naumanni. Next base: position 83,055,422 of record NC_054057.1, on the reverse strand, counting down.
AGGTCATCACCCAAAAAGCATGAGGAATGGGCGGCTGCATCCACTCAAAACAGCCATTTTTCTGGAATGAGTATAAAACTGGCCCCGGCTTGCTGTCAAGGCGAGCACAAGACAGACAGACTGCCCTCCTGGCTTGGGTCTGATCTCCAGCTCCATTGCGTGGTGAGCTCATCTCTCCTAGACTGCAAGGCACACTGCTGGGAGAGCAGCCAAGTGACCTGTGGCCCTGCAAGCACTGGCAGCACGGTTTGTTTGGGTTCCTGATATGCCAGGGGTCTTGAGGCTTATTTTGATTTCATCTCAGTTTGGCAGTTTTGATGGATTCTGCCTTTCTGGTCTGGTCACCAGCAGTTGGATGTTCATACCGATCTTGCTCTAAGACAAACAGCATCTATAAATCTCTGACTGAAGCCAAGAGAGTCTTGTCTTTCATTGCTCCGTGCTGTTCCCTCAGTCCTTTGAACCCCCAGTGCCCTTACAAGCATGGAACTCTTAATCGATGTCCCATCAAAAGGGGCAGAATAAATCTCGTTATCTTGTGAGACAAGGTCACACTCCCTGTGTGGCCCTCTGGCAACAGATGTGGCTGCTCCTTGGGTTGTCTTCTCTTTGCAGGAAGTCTTCCATCAACTCTTGCACTGTATGAACTTCTATATGTCTCCAAAACGCAGTTTCAGCAGTTGTCCGTGCTGTGACTTGTTCAGCGGGTCACACCGCTCAAGGCAGAGGACTTGCCATTATGGTCCACCCTAGCAATCCAGGAGACAATATGGCATGCTTCCAGCCTTGCCCCCAGGATCTCCCATTAGGATCCTATGCAGTACTGAGTAATTTCTCTCATTTCTTTGAAATATGACTGGTTTTTTTCCGTTACCTATAGAACAAGGGATCTCTTTCAGGATGAGGCCACGCGTTACAGTCCCTTGTGCTCAGTCAAATTGGTTTCTCAAGCTCATTTGCCTTCTGCTCCTGCTGCTCTGCCTCCTCCCATGTTCCCAGTGATTTGTTACAAGATCGCACCAAAGTCTGACTCAAACTGGCTCTAACATCAACGAGTCTGGGTCAGACCTTGAGCCTGAACTCACAGCCTGTTTCCCTGCCCCATTGCCCTGGCCCAGGCATGGACCTGCTGCTGGGGCCGGTGGCCCTGGGGTGCCAGGGGCAAGGGCAGCCATGCTGACACACACACACACACACACATGTGTGTTTGGCCCATTTTCTCCTCCACCCTCAGGCAGGGAAGAGGATGGGGACATTCTGTGGCTGCTTGAAGAGGATGCACAGCTGATAGTGACCGCATTTGTGACAATGTTTATTTGCATTTCCAGCAAGCCTTTGACAAAGCACGGCTCCTGCCTGCGCTGCCCAAGCTCTAGGGACCATGGGAATGCCGGGAGGACCATCTGCCCATCTGGGAGAGGACACAGGAGAGCCAGTGACCAGCCCACTGGCCCAGCGGCACATTCAGCTGGACACACATCCCCTTCAAGGGACAAAGGGGCTCGTTGAAAGGAAGAAATCATGTGTGGCCTACAGGAAGGAGGGGGCTGAAGAGTACTTGACTTCACCGGCAGCAGGGAGGGAAGATAAGGATGGAAAATCAGATTGTTTCCAGCTCACGTCCGGGCATTCCGTGGGGAAGAGGCTATTGGATCCATGTGTGGTGTGAAGGGCCCGGAAGCTGGGGGGATTTGGGAGAGCCTCCAGGGGACCTTGTGAAGCCTCTTCGTCCCCGGGAAGGTGACGTCTCTTGCCACAGTGGCAGTGGCACGAGGAGGATCTGAGCATGGCAGAGTGAAGCCAACCCCACCATCCCCCACTGCCTTCCACAATCTTGCCACAGTTGTCCTTCTTAGAGCCTGGAAAGGATTTTATGGGGAGCATCAAACTACCTCAGCCCATACAAAATACCATACAGGGCAGCTGGAGAGACACGCAGGAATGACCGCGCCTTTCCCCTTCTCCTTGGGCACCCTCCAGCCACGTCTGCTTACGGGGCCACCAGCAGCAAGGAGCTGCTGGGCAGAGGCGTCTGCTCACCCTCCCCAAGAACAGGGACCCTTTTCTGCCTGTCACCCTATAGCCATGACCCAGTTTCACTGAGGCATTTCTCAACCCCAGGCTTTTTCCTTTTCATCTCCTCACTCGCCATTCCCCTCCCTCCCCTCCAGCACCAGCATTTGATATTTACTTTCAGGCTGGGAGGGACAGAAGAGGCCTTTCCTTGCGTTACCCCTACATTGTTCTCTGCTGGTATTTGGGAACAAGTGTGACATTCAGGGGAGCTGGAGCGGACAAAGCCTGCCTGGAGGTAATCATACCGCAGGCAGCCGTATCGGGTATCCGTGGACGCAGGGCATCCAAGAGCTTTTGACTGCGTCTTTTTTAGGAAGAGCTTTCTCAGCCTCGGTATCTCTCAGATTGGGTTTTGTCCCCAGGGGAGCCTGTTGTGCCTCCATTGTGGCGCAGCTGTGGGAACCCGCGGCACGGCTCGGCACCGGACTGGTAGGACAATGCCGAAAGGCACCGGTGCTCCTGACCTATCCAATGGGCGGCTCTTCCTGCGGTCCAGAGGGACTGATCGCTAACGAGGAGGTTGTGTCGACATCTGCTTCCCGGCGCTTTCTCTTCTGTACTCAGATGTCCACAAAAGAGCAGGTATGGATGGAAGCCCTGTGCCCTTGGCAAACATCCCTGAGCCCATGCATGGAGATGGAAAGGCTGAGTCACACGCACACACACGCACAACTGGGGAGTGGACGGTGACTGGTACACCACGTACACATCTGGGTCTGTGCTTTGGATGTGCAAGGAGGAGGCAACACAAGGAAACCATTTTTTCACCTCTGACTCTGTGCTGGGGGAGCAGCAACAACCTCAAAACCTCAGTGATGACTGGGAAAATGCAGAGGAACGCCCAGGGCTGTCTCCGTTTCCTCCACACACCCCTTGGTGTGGCCAGGCAGAGCTAGTCCTGGGTGCAAAGCACCTACAATCTCTTGCAAAAAGTGGGAGACACTTGCCTGACTGTCTCTGACTATCTTTTGCACTTTGGGATTTGCAGGGATGCTAAATGCTTCCCTGTATTCCCTGTAAAGAAGAGGTATCAGTCCTCAGTTTCTGCTGCAGCACAAGCTGGTGCTGCCAGGTGTCCCAGCTGAGGATGTCCAGCCCTAGCCAGCACAGACGAGCCTGGCTGTTGCATGACCCTGCCTGTCCCAGGATGGGATGACATCTAGAGCACTGACAAGTCCAAGGAGACTGCAGTGTCTCTTCTTCTCAAAGAAATCAGCACTCACCCCTTCCCAATCCCATTAAAATGCCTGATTTAGTACAGATACTAACTGCATTTAGTCCATGTAAAGCCACTTCTGGCTCGTCTCTGCTGAGGAGCTGAGTAACCCTGGTGAAGCCTCGCTGATATAAACCAGTCACTGACTGATCCCTTATCTCCAGCCTTCTCGTGCTGACTGATTGGTTCCTCCTTCTCTCAGCTGAGCCTCTGGTCTGGATCCCTACAGACTTTTCATCACTTTTAAAATCCTGGCCCAATAAAACATTAAAGCACTTGAACATGAATGGGACTGTTTACTTGCTTAAACCTAAACATGGGATGTGGTTGGATCAAGACCTTTCCTTTCCTTCCCAGGGCTTCCTCCTCTAGTGTCCTGGCTGCTTTTCTCAGCATCGTCTGTGGTTTCTCTCTGCTACGGTGCAATGTCACGGAGAATTTGCAGTTTCCCATTTGTGACACGTTGGTTTTGCCTAAGGTGACAAATGACCTCCTCCCTTAGTGATAAACTGATTTACTCATCCCAAACTGCATCTGCTGGTTGGTCACAGTCCACCCTCAGAGCCGAGGCTTTCAGTTCTGCTCAGCATCTGCACTCCAGCTGTTTGCCATTGACTTTCCCCTGTTGTCTTTAGCACCCAGCCACTGGCTTCCTACTGCACTTCAGCTCATTGCGTTTCCTTTTGTTATTCTCAGTTCTTTAAATGGAGCTGGCTCCTTGCTCTGTCTTCTGGGAAGAGCAATCCTCCACCAGACCGTGAGGCAGCCCTCAGCAGCTTGGTGTGATTGAGCATGTTGAATTTGGTGGGAAATCATCAGGATTTCTGGGGATGCTGGGACAGGCAGGTGGGAGATGGTGCTAGTGTGGCTGCCAGCCAGAAGAGCTGGCTGGGGAGGGGACGTGACCTGCTGCCATGTCCCTGGATGGGGAGAAATGTTCTTGGATGGGGAGAAATGTCCATGCAGCAGCTGGGCAGTGTGGTGGCAAGGCCAGCACGAGGCTGGTCTCTCCCCGACACCGCATGGGACTGGCTGCCCGCAGCTGCTGCAGCCTGCACGAGCGTGCAGCCCATCGGACATGGCCCTGACCTGGGTGTCTGGGAGCAGGTCCAGGTTTATGTGAGCCAGGCTGGCTGCCGAACACACGCATCCTCCGTGCAAGGAAAAGATGTCTTAGCAAGGGATACAAAGTGCATGATGGGCAGGTCCCTGGATGAAGCCACTTCCCTCCAGCACATCTGGAAAATTGCTCCCATCCTCTGGTAAACAGACTTCCAGAGGAAGATCTGTGCTAGTGTTGTCCTCCCTTTGGGACGTAGTGGAGCCAAGGTAGGAAAATCCAGCGGGATGGGAGGATATAGGCTCTCCTAGAATAACTTACAGATGTCCTGGAAGCTTAGAGACCTGGAGGGCTGAGGAGCATGTGGGCAAAGTCATGGATTTCATCAATTTTCTTTATTCTTGGCAAAGGGCCTGGGGAAGACATGATTTCTGCAGGATGACAGGGATGATGGAGGTCCTTGTTGAGCTCAGCCTTTTCTTCCACCTCCATAGACCCAGAAGAGCTGCAGCACAGGGGAGTCTCTGGGTTAGGCTCAAGAGAAAGCCTAGATGAGCCAGCACAGCTGGTCCTCCTCCTCCTGAGCAGAGGAGGTCTCAGGAACCCTCAGTGATGTAGTATCTTTAAAAATCATTGCTGAACAGCCGGCATCACTGAGAATGGGTTATTGGTTTAAGAAGCTGGTGAAAAGAGAAAAGAAGGGGTGTCATGGTATGTAGTCCTCCAAGGAAGGGGAAGGAGCCAAGAGAAGGACCCTAGGTCCTCAGCCCTGGAGCAGAAATTTGGAAGGGGCTATTTCAGGGGTCCTGCTTCAGTGCAGGGAGAAGTGGTGAGAAAGTGTTACAGTGCCTGGAGAGCAAAGGGAGGGTTTGCTTAAATCTCTGGTAACAATAATTATGTCACAGCTGCTGAGGAGATGGCCCAGAGCTATTTTGTTAGAGATTGTAAGCCCAGATATGGGTAAATCAGGAAGCTCAGCTCTCTTCAGAGGGGAATAAGCAAGGAGGTTGTTCTCCAGTGGAGATGGACGTGAAGCCCTGTGTTCCCTCCAGGCACCACAGACAGATGTCACACATGAAAGAAAACAAACCAGAGGCATGATTCATGGTATATTGGATGTGGTGCTGAGGTCCCCCTCCAGAACTGTGCTTCAGCCTTGCCCAGCAGCCCCAGGCAGGGAAACCTCCTGTGTACTGGAAGAAGACTCCTCTTAGGAAACCAGGAACCTGCTAAGTTCAGCTCTGGTTACAGCCTTAAACCATCACACCATAAATCTTCTCTGCGGCATCCTTGGCAAGGGTGTTCCCCACCAAGTGCCTTGCTCAGCAGCATGGCAAATGTGGCTGCTGGTTTTGGGGGTGTATCTCTGCTATGGGAAGGGCAGTCCCGAAGCAGCCTTCAGGGCACGCTTCAGTGTTGGGAGCCCAGCATTGTGGCCCCAGGGAGGTGACAGAAGATGTGACTTTTCTAGCCTCCCCAAGGACTCTCCTAGCAGGACCCCCCAGCCCTTCCCAGCTGAGCCTCCCCAGGCAGCAGTGACGAGGCAGACAGCACCGGACATGTGGCTCTGAACGTGCCAACCCTCCTTCCAGTGAGATGACGTGCCCAGGCAGGCTGGCCAAAGCCCGAGCAGTCTGTGCTCCCCGCACCAATGCCCACGCACTCAACGGCATGAGAGCCAGGAGGTCCCAGTGCCAGTCCCCTGGGAGAGAAGTGAGCTGGTGCGAGGCACCACTAAAGACTGGGGCTCTGATTTAAGGGCCCAGCACTGAGGTCTGGAGGGGTTTTATATTAAAAAAACAGCTACAGGAGCCTGCTCAGACTGAGCAGTTTCAGAGCTCTCCCAGGCCCCTCTTTCCTGCCCCTCTCCCTCCCCCTGTGCAGCTCAGCCCTCTCTCCTGTGAAATCTCCAAGTGACAAAAGGCTCTTTGGGTCTCAGCATCAGCCACAACCCATCGCCCGCCTGCCTGGCCGCATGGATGGAGGACAGGACCATCTGCTCCAAAGCAAATGAACCCCATGGCCAGATGCTCTGCTTTGCTAAGGAGGCTGTAAACGCCTTGGACCCGGTTCATGGGAACTGCTTTGCTCTCCCCCGCCTCCTCCTCCCACACGCATTAACCTCTTTACTGCCACTGATGTCTTTATGGCAACATCTGAGAGAGGAGAAGGTGGTGGGTGAGAAGGCACGGGGGTGGAGGGGCAGGATGCTGTGGAGGTGCGCTGGGAGCTTGCCTGACACGGTGGTGTGAAGTTTGCCATCCTTCCTCCCCGCTCTGGGAAGGTGGAGAATGAGAGCCGCTTGCCGGTGGGAGACTGCGGGCAGCACGGGAGTGGGTGCGGAGGCACCACAGGGGTGGGAGGTGGAGGTGGCAGGATTGGCACTTGCTTTGGAAGTGTCACTGCGGGGGTTTGCTCTCCATTGCAGCCGATTCCCACGAGCCGACTGAGCCCCATCCCCCAGAGCCTGTCCCAAGGTTTCCACGAACCCTCCTGATGGTCCCCATCCTTAGGGCAGCAATGAAGGCACACAGTACCTGCTCCAGGTGCTCTGGCTGTGGTGGAAAAGACAGGAGGGACCACGGCTACCCACGGGTCTCTGTGGATGTGGTCTGCAGTGCAGCCCGTCCCTGCACCAGTCAGCTGCTGGGAGGGGGAGACACACAGCCTGGCGTGAGGAGCTGGATGCTGCGGTCCAGGGCTGGGTCTGCCTGGCCGGTCACAGCTGATGTCCTGTCTGCACAGTGTTGCTAGCAATAGCACACATTTGCAATAGCACATGACATACATTTGCACGAAACAGGATGGTTTGAGGGGGCAGAGGGACCCAGAAGTCCTGCCTGGTAGTCCCTGTCATGCTGCTAACTGGGAAGAAGCCACATAACCTCTATACTGCCCCTATTCCTCCCAGTGACAGAAAGCAGGTATCGGTCCCACCTGGCAGGGTGCTCCCACACAGCAGCCCAGTTTTGGGCAGGACTGACAAACATCTGGGCTGTGAGGACATGCCACCTGCATACTGCTCAGTGCTACAAAGCCCATGGCATAGCAGGAGAGCAACTACTGATCTGGGCTGGATCCAACCCTCCTCCCTGGACAGGGAGGCTTTCAACCTATTAACAGATACAGGGTGATGCAGCTTCTACTGCAATGCTGCATCTGTCTCTCCCCTCTCTTCCCCACATGTTTTCTGCCCCTCTAAATTCACTTCCAGTCACCCAGGCCATCAAGGGTTAATGCTGCCCTGCTCCGGTGGGCTGTCTTTCGGGGGCGGGGGGGGGGGAGCTGGAGTGGTGGGAATTGGGGACATCACAGGTGGGATGCGAGCTTGCAAGGCACGGTGGCCTGCTGGAAAAGACCTTGACTATTGAACCCTGAAAAATCTCCTCCTTTCTACCAGAACCTTCCTTGCCCTGGTTCCCACAGGGCTCCTCAGCCGCCCTGCACCTCCGGGAAGGTCACACGCCGCTGCTGTATCTCGCCCGGCGCGGTGGGAATCCGATTAACAACCGACCCCTGGCTCTGGGATTGGGCAACGATGGGCGAGAGAAGGGCCCCGCGCCCGGAGAAGAGCTTTCCCACACTCTGTCCCCCCTCGCCGGCGACGGCGGAGGAAATCGTCCATATCTAAATGTGTCCTGATAGCTGCGCTAATCTAGGGCTGAATGCGCAGCTCAGGGTGGGCTCACCGGCAGCATTAGTGCAACACATGGCCCGCGTTCAGCTCACACAAAGGGCCGTATTCTTCCTCACCCAGCTCCGGCATGCTCGAGTGGAAAAACAGAGCGGTGCTGGGGGTGAGGGAAGAGGGGAGACCGTTGAGATGGAGCAGCTGGCTCCCCTCGGGGACGCGGGGGGATTTCTGTCCCTGGGGAGGTTTTGCTCTTTGCCAGATGCGTGTCCCCACCAGACAGGCAGGACTGTGTGATGCTGCATTTGCAGCTCTGAAAATTTGGTAGACAGAAGGGAAAAATGGGGTTTTCTAAGCAGCAGAGGGTTTTTTTGGGGTGACTGCATGGCAGACTCCACCCCTGGTTTGCAGGGGTGCTGCGTGGGATGGGGTTTCTCCGCTCACTCTCTGCAACAAAAAAATACCAAGGAAAAAAACGTTGGCAAGACGTCAAAAAAAAGTCAGTTCAGCTCAACCTGAGACATCCCTCCAACCAAATCTGCAAGGTTTTCTTCCCTTTTGGGGTCTTTTTTGTACCTTTTTAACCCTTCTTCTCCTTTTGGCTTGTAGCACTGTTCAAATAGGAAAAGCTGTTTTGAAATAAAGAAGCCAGAAAACCCGTTTTGTTTGGAAAAAATGTTGAAACAAGATGTTTCGACATCTTCCAAATGATCTCCCTCACTTGTTTTGGCTGAAGCCCTGCATTTGCATTTGACCTGGATTTGCACATTGTTGGTTCCCCACAAAAGGGCACATTTTTCAGTGAACTCAATCCCGTTCACCAAGAAGCAGCAGAGCTCTGGGGCCAAGCTTCTGTAAGCAGAAATTTTCAAAATGATGGACTAAGTGGTTGGTCTGAATAAAGGTGAAGATCCTTTTTTCCAAAGGACCTTAAAAAGCACCTCTTCACAAAGTTCCCCTTTCCTCTTCCCCTTTTTCCTGCACTGCCTCTTCTCTTTTTTGCCTCCATGCTCAGACCAACCTCTCACCTAAACCTCTTTCTTCCACAGCCTCCCTTTTTTGGGGGTAAATAATTGCTGCTGCCAGGCTTGGATGCAAATTCTTGGAGCCCTGGAGAGCCCAGAAAACCGTAAAGCCCAACTCTGGGATGGGGTAATCTCCTTTTAGGGACTGCTCTTGGCTACTGGAGAAACTCTCCAGCCCTTGATAAAGGAAAATTTGCCCCTGTGAAGAAGTGCCCTAGCCTTGGCCCCCCCCCCCCCCCCCCCCTCCTCCTGAGCCCTGGGGATGCCTCGGGGCTGGGTGCGAAGCAGCATCGAGCAGGCGCACTGGCACACACAGGGATGCCAGGGCTGCATCGCCTAATCACCCTTCAGCTCACATTAGCAGCAAAGTCCCCACCCTCACTTGGAGCCCTGTCGTGCAGCCCCCATCACATCCCCACCGTGTCACCAGCGTGACGAGTTTCCTCCTCCTTGCTGGGGACCAGCTCCTTCGCATCAGGGCTAGCGGGTGCCAGTGGGGAAGAAAAACCCCCACACCAGAAGCTGGGAAAGCAGCGACCTTCCCAATTTCCACTGGGAAGGGCGGGGAGTGAGGGGAGGCAGCCCTTCCATGCCTGGCAGATCCTCCACCGTCCTCTTTCTGGGCCCTGTCGAAATCTGCCTGCTTTAACTTGTCTGTACGGCTCACTGGGGAGATGGACTGGAAAACACAAGGCAGATCCAAGCAGCTTTCTCCACGGGGAAAGCTTTCAGCACGTAATAGTCTGGGGCTTGTTTGATGCCTGGTGTAAGATGCAACTGAATAAAACCATGTAGAAGGAGCTTGAATAGTAAAGGGCATCTTGAGAAACAAGCAGCCTTTTCTTCCCTCTGCCGCTGCAGAAGCTGCCCCAGAGCTGCTCTGTGTGTGGGGAGAGGGGCTAGTTCCCATTTAATCTCAGGATGAAGGCTGCCACTATAAATGAAAGTAAATACATAATTCCTCCTATTCCTGCCCGGTTGCTGTGGAGACCACAGTTTAATTGACCACAATGCTGATGCCCTGCATGCCACAAAGCTGATGCCCTGCATGCCACAGAGCTGCTCGGGAAAATATTACAGATGGCTCTATATGTGTCAGTCCTATGTTCATTTCTCAGTTTTACTCACTTCCAGAACTTGCCAAGAGTACTCGATGGGCGCGTGGTGCAACCTGGCATCATCATTGTACAAGCCATGCTCACACTTTCCACAAGGGCTGGACCGAGAGGGCACCTGGATTCCTTGCTATGACGCGCAGGCTCGTTGGAAAAACCCATACATGTAGGGAATTTCCGGAGAAGAAAGGGGAGAGATCAACCCTGTTTGGTCTTCCCAGGACTTCACTTGGAAAATCCGTGGATATACACCTAGTGTGATCCCAGTTACTTTTGTCTTGTGGACTGCGGCTTGGCGGGAGGCGGTGAAGCGGGTGCAGAAGGCAGTTGCACATCTCACCATGCAGGGTTAGCTCCCGATACAGCCTCCAGCTGGGCTCTCGGGAAACCTTTGCAAGAGGCTGGGCTTGGAAGGGGTTTTACCTTCCTACCGGAGACCTGCTGGAGTGTTTCCATCACACCCAATCTCTAGTTGAGGGCTGAAGCTGCTCTGCTCTGCCCCAAGCCCCTATTACCCTGCAGTCCCTCCCCATCGGGCAGCACGGGTGTGAATCCATTGGGAAAGCTGCCTGTGCGGCGGGAGCTTTGCAGACCCCTCTCTGCACCCCAGATTTCTCCAGATGCTCATCTCCAGGGGAGCAGCAGCCCCAGGATCTGCGTGGGGACTGGGGAGAGACCTGCGGCAGGGAGCTGGCACAGGCACAGGAAACCCAGCTGTCAAGAAGACTCCAGCGTGCTTACCCATCCCTGCCTCCCGGCACCTATTTCTGGTGTGCATTTGTGTTTCAGACAGCGCTGATCCTGCCGGCCAGCCCTTACCTGCCAGCATCTGTCAGACACCACAGTAAAGAGTAGCCCCAAGGCACGAACAGCCCGCCATAGGGGCCACACCTATATCCACCTTCGTGATGCAACGTCTTGCTGCGCAGCTGCTCACCTCGCTGCCAACAGCCCCCACGGCTCCGCCGGAGAGTCTCCAAAGTAGGAGCTTTGGCACCCCCCCAGCTGTTTGCTCAGCCCCAGTCTTGAAGGTGAATCTCAACAAAAGTTGGCAAAAGCCTTCTCCTGCTCCGGGGAGAGAAGTCCCGGGGTAAAGGCTTGACTCGGTCAGTTGAGAGGAAGAGCGATGAGCGATATGAAAGACCTGTCCCCACAGCCTCACAGCTGCTGTCACCATGCGAGCCAGGGAGAATAGGAAAATTCTCAGCTTCTGTCAGCAGGGTGAGATCCAAGCCTGGAAGGCCACCCCAGCTGCTGTCACAGAGACCCCAGCGAAGGTGCACCATGGTGGGAGGTCAAGCTGTGCCCTTGCCCCTTAGGGTGCTGTCATGGGGTGTAACTGCAGGGCTTGGTGGCAATGCCATCAGCTGTGCTGCATGTTGTGTTCTGTGTGGCAACATATGCCAGTTAATAAATAAAAGAAGGGCAACAGGCAGGGTGCTTACAGGGTCAAATTTAACCAGCCAGGTTCTGGTGAGATCTGGTGCAGGATAGCTCTGCTGTTATCCCAGCAGTAGAATCCACATGGTTTACACTGGCATTACCACAGGGTCTCGCCCACATCCCTGGGAGCAGTGTTAGCACAGAGAGAACTGCAGAAACCCAAAATTCAGCCAAAGACATGGGAGACACAAGCCCAGGCCCCAGAGGAACAAAGCTGGGGGACTGCAGAGGAGGACGGACCATCTGGTTGCTCCAGACTTTCAGATCATCTTGCCCTCATCAAGAGGGACTCACCTCTCCGGCTCATTGGAAGGGTTTATTTTTCCTGTTGGAAAATTTAGACCCTCATTCCCATTTCCGAGCTCCCTGGAGTGCTGGAGGAGTCCTTCACTGTTTTGACAGTTTGCGTTGCTTCCCCTCGCTCTTCTGTTTTGCTTTTCCTCTTCTCCATGACATGAAGCTTAACTAAACTCTGGGGAAGGGAAAGGAGATGGGGGAACAAGATGCTAACTCTGGCTCAGCATTTCTGTAAGACCGCCAGCGATACATGCGTGGTTTTAAGTGCCCTGCAGGGTGCAGGCAGAGGGAGAGCCGGGGCATTGTCCTTGGAGCCAGCCAGAGCTGGCTGAGTAATTCACATCACCCTTCTTCACCTTTTCCATGGGACTTTCCAGTCTCTTCATCTGGGCTCTGATCTGATTGCGCACGCAGCCAGGATGGCTTGGAAGGATGTGTTTCTCCAGGATGGTTTCACTTGCACTTTCTCAGTGCAGGAGGTTGCTACCAGTAGAGTTTCTGCCCTTTCTGCTCTCTCAGGTAAGATATTAGTATAGCAGGGGATTTTTCTTGCTGAAGAAACCCATAAGATGCTCTCAGTGAACTGCAGCTTGGTGGCTAGGAAGCCTGTCACAACCTCACCAGGCTGCCTGCTACGCTGCGCCGCAATGGGAAGCTGACACCCCTTTAGTCAGTGTGATGGGAATTGAGCAAAGGATCTCCGAAACACAGGATAGCTTTAAAAATCTGGTTAGCAGGGATAGTCATCATGACTGACCCCCATGGGACATGCAACATGCAGAGCAGCGGGCATCCTTCCAGGCTGGGTTTGGTGCATAGCAAGGCTGCTGTTTTCGGGGCAGGTATTGCACTATCAAAATACACTCAGTGCCTCTTTGGTGGCTCATCCGCCAGCCTGGGGACAAGGGGAACAGTACTCTTGGGAACAGCCCTGTCTTGAGGGCCATAAATCACAGCCAGCGGGAAGAACAAAGCCGCCTTGTTGGATGGGGTGGGGGGCAAGAGGCATCGCTCAGGGCTGCCTGAATTTATGGCACCCTCTGGCTCCTTTAGCAATGGATGCTTTCGACATAGGACTCAAAACAACAGCCTTAGAGGGGTAGATAAAAGGCTGGGAGAAAAGAAAGGATCATCTTTTTTCTCCTCTTTCATTTTTTTTTTTTAAATTAGCAGAGGGAGAGGAGGCGCCATGGCAACACCAAGCTTCTCGGGTGGGATGCTCTGGTGGAGGCCCCATGCTAACCACCCTTTTCAGATCGCACAGCCCTCAGCAAACCCTGCTGTGAGCCCATCCCTGCCTCTGCTGCCCCATGCATCAGGCACCCATCGCCAGCACTGCCTCCCTGGCTGGCAGGAGAATCCGTTCCCAAGGACAGGATCAGCTACTGCCTTGGCTCCTCGGTGCAGAGGAGGCGGCAGGGAGGGAAGGGAGGAGGAGGGCGACCCTGTTAACAAACCTCGGCTAAACAGGCTGCTTGGGCTGTGCAGGCAGAGCCGATGCCTTCATTGATATTGAAATCAGGTGCAATCCATCACAGGGCGAACAGGCTCCTTCCATGGGAAGCTGAAAAGAGCCACTCTCAAAGGGAGGGGGAAAAACTTGTCCGGGGAAGGGCAAACCAAAGCGTGGCAGGTGTGGTATGGAGAGGGATGCTGTCTGCGCCAGACGGTGATTCATTGCCCAGCCGAGCGGCGCCGTGCCATTGCCAGGAACTGGAGGATGCAGAGTGCAGGCAACAAAGTGTCCCCTGGATGGCTGGAGGACAGTGGGCATGGGGACACGTTGGGTTTTGTCAGGGTCTGGCGAGGATGCTGGCATTGCTGAGGGAAAACAGCTTTGTTTTGTACCCCAGCATGGGAAAGTCCCTGCTGGAGGAGTCAGCATGAGCAAGGCAGGCAGTTCGTGGGTGTTGGGAGAGGAGGTATCATTGAGCACAGCCATGGGACATCTGTCTCCTGTGCCACCCAGACTCCTTTCACCTTTGACTGAGCTCCTGTCCTGGTGAGTGAAAATGAAACTTCACTTTCACCCATGGGTGCTGTTGGGTGCCCACGGGACAGCACAAAGATACTACGCTCAGGGCGAGTTATAATGAGACTTTTTGTTCCTCATTTTAATCAGCATCCCCACAGCTCTGGGGGCCCAGGGGCTGCCACCCACACTGAGGGGCAACACTGAGACTCCCCCTCGGGCTCCTCAGGCAGGGATGGAGACCAGGTGGCAAAGACCCTTGAACTTGGGTTGCTCTCAGATCTGTAGGTCTAGCTCAGCATTTAAAAAATAATAACAACCCAAAGTGAAACTGAGTTTCGTTTCCTGTGTCTCAAACAAAGGAACTTTCCACCGAGCTTGAGGGCCACCACTGGCTTTGGCACAGCCTGATGTGATGGGGACCGCCTCTGTGGAGTGGGGCGTGAAAGTTGGGTCAGTGAGAGGAGAGGACACTGAGGATGGGGACCAGCCTCGTGAGCTCCCCAAAACTGCCTCCCTACTACAGACAGCCCGTGGGCTCAGGGCACGGTTACTGTCACCCCACGGGGTCTTGTCTTTCAACATGTGTATCGAGGGTCAGCCTGGAGTCATCCCACCGCAGCCAATGCTGCTCAAGCAGAACGATGCCAAATCTGTCCCTGCATCTCAGCGTCTCAGCCTCTGGCCTCGGTTGCCTGCACCTGGACGCAATCACAGAGCCGGATGGAGAATGGGAAAAAGCTGTCGGATCCAGTTCACCAGCAGCTGCTGTTTATTTACCTGGGATCCTTCCTACCCAGGAAAGATAGAGCAGGGAACGAAGCACTTCCCACCCTGGTGGAGCTGCCATGCCAGGAGCAGCGCGGGGTGTGAGGGATGCCCCGGCGGTGGGGGTGACGTTCTCAGCAGAGCTGCAAAAAGCCCGTGGCAGATCTGGCCTTTCCCAGCGCAGCGCTGGGGGCCCGGGGGAAGCCCACATCTGTGTGCGGGGGAGCTGGGCCAGCGCCGGTGTCCTGCGGGGGCGGGCGGTGAAGGAAGCCAGCCACGGGGCTGCAGACCATGCTACCCGTGGAGGTGGGGAGCATTCTCAAAAATTGCATTCTTCTCTGCTTTTCATTCTTCCCTGCACCCCCCCCCCCCACACACACAAAAAAAAAAAAAAAAAAAAAGAAAAGAAAAGAAAACCATACAAGCTCTGGAGTTAATTAAGCAAAGGACAGAGAGGCTGGGATGTGCTGTGGTGCAGCTATGAAAGCAATTCTGCTCCAATGGGAAAAGGGTTTTGCTTCTTGAAGGTTTCCCCTTGCACGGCATCATGCTTTGCATTGGCCATGGGATGAGCCCTGAGGCTGGCAGTATTGCTCTGTGCCCCCCATGACATCCCCCAGACTGCCTCTGATGATCATCCCTGATGACGTGAGCAGAGCCAACCTCAGCTTCAGCACTGCCGTAGAGTTTGTCACCACAGCAAAGAGTGAGTTATAGCTGATACCAAGCCCATGTCCCTGCTTCATGCCTTGGTTTTCTCTCCGCCTTTTGCCTACTGCATATAAACTATTAGAAGTTTTTTGGCAGAACAGCTCTGTACAGCACCTTGCACCATAGTGTGCTAGTGAGACTTGCAACCCTCCCCCTCGAACTTTGAACAGTGAATTCAAAGTCACACGAGACAGGAACCCACCAAGGAAATCTCCTCTTCTAGCCCTGGGATTAGGGCATTTGTCCCAGGATACAGGCTCTGCCACAGAGGAGCAGGCAGGCATCCCTCAGGGAAACATCCCGGGCTGCATCTGTGCTGTTGTGCTCAGCTGGATGATGGGAAGGGGAGCGAAGGGGAAAATTAAATTTGTACCCTGAGCCTGGAGATTAGTTTCCCCTTATTGTTGTTGGAATAATTAAAAATTGTTGGCCACATTGTTCCTTTTCACCTTCTCATAACCCACTTGCTGTATTTGATTCCCCAACCTCCTCCTGGTAATTACACAGTGCAGCATGTTTTTACAGTCCTGTACATACCCTGTGACCCTGGGCTCTTTCTCATTGCCCCCTCCCTTTCACTCTGCCATTTGCTGGTAGCACTTAGCCCACCTGCCTGAGCGAGGCTCCCTCATCCCTCAGCACTGGGCTGGGAGGCCAAGATGGGTCCCCATGGACAAACACAGGGCAGTGATGGATGTTCACATTGCCCTAAATAACCAAGCATAGGTATGGAGAGGACAGAGCCACTTCCATGTGATGTTCTCCTGGGCTTGCTGAGGAGCAGAGCTATCATCCTGGATGGGTTACTGTTGCTTTATTCCTTCCCATGTTGCTGGAGCTGGGTTTGACTGGGCTCTTCCTTGGCAGCAGAAAAATGTAGAGAAAGCTGCTATCTGGGGAAAACATGCTCCTGGGCCTGTGGATCAACAGTGTAATCCAGGTGGGAAAGCACAAGCATCACCAGGACGAAGGCTGCCAGGTGAGTGGGCTGGTGGGCACCAGCCCTTTTGGTCATGGTAGACACACACCGAGCCCCAGGCTGGCGGGGGCTCACAGGCAGTGACCGGTGGCAGTTTAACAGGTCACCCGGCCGCCGCCGCTGCCATCTGCAACTGTAACCTGCAGGTCCCCAGGGCTGGCAGGAGGCTGCATGGGGGGGTCCCCAAGGCGATGGGGGTGGCAGGACAAGGAGGAAGAGGAGGGAAGGCTGCCCCGGCAGCTTTGGGAGCAGGGTCGGCTTGCGGCTGTGAGCGGGAGAAGGCATATTCTGGCAGAATGATAATGAAAATAAGCCTCACTAGACTTATTTTTAGCCCTGCTGCTGATGCTGGGATTATTTAGAGGCTGGCTGACACTGGGATCTGGGGCTCTTCCATGAGCCTCAGTTATCTTGTGTTTTGTTCTTCGATCATAAAACTTGGTGGGAGAGAAAGAATCATTTCTGTGTGTTGGTCAATGACCCCATGCCTAGGATGCCTGAGCCCTTTGGTGTGGCAAATAATAAATACAAATACTGATTCACCAAGAATTTACTATGTCTGATACAAACTATCCCGTTGCTCTGATGGGGAGAAGGAAATCTGCAGGGATGGCTTTGGTTAGTCTAAGAGTGAGGTGGGTACAGAATCCGGCAGGTAACTCATCAGAAAAGAAGGCAGATGTTTAAAGTCTTTTCCAAATATGCATGTACAATGTCAATACAATAAAACCCCACCTTAGTGGAAAAGAAATGAGGGTCAAAGAATAAGAAGAGGAGGTGACAATGTCTTGCTATGGCCACACTGGAGAGGGAGATGGGGTAGCCGGGTTTAAGTGATGATGGCAACTCATTAAACCATGCATGTTCCCATGAACGGACAGAGAGCAACAGTGATGCTATCCTTCTCGCAGGGCACAGCCAACCCCCCCAGGACATGTCCCAGCTTTGCTGCGCAGGGTCAGGAAGGTTTTAGAGTCAACATGATGCACAGCAAACCAGTAGCTCTTAGATTTCAGTCCTTGCAGCAAAGCAAATTTTAGGGAAACTAACACAAACCATTTTTGTAATGGCTTTAAACCCACCCTGCAAGACAGGGCAAACACATGCAGACCCATAAATTAGCTGTACTAGCTGAAGCCCCATTGTGTAGGCAATGGCTGGAAGCACACAACAGCTACTCCCTGTTAACAATGCGAGGAAAGTCACTCTGCACATTTTTTATCCTTTGACACAAAGTGCAGCTGCAGGAATACCTCAAGTGGGATTTTAATAAAAGACAATCATGTTCTTACAGCTCTGCACATTTGAGAACGAACTCGTGGAGATAACAGGCCCAGGCTCACAGTGATAAACATGTCAAGATAATTAAAATTATGTCTTTCTTCTAACAAAAAGGGCAAGATCCTCATCTGATGCGAGCTGTTGTAGCTCTGTATGGTCAGTGGAGTCAGTCCCACTCACCCCACTGGAGAACGAGCCCACGGATTTGGCAGCAATGAAATGGGATCCAGTAACCAGGCAAATGCAGCATGGTCAGAGAGGTTGCTGTTCGGTTGTATGTGCCAAATTCTCATCTTCCCCCATCCAAAATCCAGGATTTTTGTATGTGTGTGCAAGTGTCATTTAGGAGCAAAACTGAAGGCAGACAAGCTGCCTGTGCAATAGTGGAGCCAGCTTTCAGGGCTGCAGGCAAAGCAGAAAGGACTGGGTGCTAAGCAAAGTACCCAAATGGATCTTCAAAGTGGGAACAATGCCGAATTTGGCCGGGAGGCTGTTGCAGGGAGCAGCGGCAGCAGGAGAGCAGGGTCATACACAGGCTTGGAAAGGGCTAGGGACAGCTTTTGCTGGGGTGAGAAACACCAAAGTCTGCAAGACAGTCTGGGCCAGGTCCTGGAGGACTTTCAGGCAGGGAGAAGTGCTGGAAAATGGCAGCCTGAAGGAAGAAGTCTGGAGAAGCCTGTGGCAGCAGGAGGGGAGAGCAGGCAGGCAGGATTGCCCTGCAGAGGAGGAGCAGGAGCGTGCACGGGGCTGGTGTCAGGGCTTGTCAGCACAGAGGAGCATAGCAAAGCTGCTATTGTGGAATAAAATATGCTGGAATGTGGACACGCCTATTCCAGAATAAAGCTGCTTTTTCCTAATTTAACTTAATCCACTATTTGTTTTTATTATTTTTATCATCATCAGATGCAGCTAATTTGGAAAAGCTGTTCCAATTAATTTCCCTGCATAGACAAGCAGTTACACGCTACAAAGCCTTTGTCTGTTCGGTGGCAGCCTGACCAGCAGCTTCTATTCATTTCAAAACTAGCTCCTTTCTTCTCCCCTCTGACCATTTTTTCTACTTTGTCTCATCAGACTGTGAGGGGAACAGGAGTGGGAATTTTTTCCTGGGAGTGTGGAGCCTGGTAGCCCTACTTAAGGGAGGGAGAGCAGGAAAAGTAAGTGCTGTTTGAAGAGAGGGAAGACAAGGACCTCAGGAGAACAAGAGTCCAGGACAATGGTCAAGGAGGCCATGATGACCTCATGGATGGCCACGAGATATTTGGTATGAGGTAGTGCCTGCCATCCACTCTCTTTAGACTATTTAAGCCATGGGTAGTGCATGGCCTGAGACCTCAGCAGGGGGTGGCAGGGGGCTGGCGTGCACTGGGTTGGTTGTCCATGCTGGAGAGACTCCCAGCTTGAATCAGGGCCAGAACAACAGCTGTTGGTGGCACCAAGACTATTCCCGGGACAAGCAGCCCCTTGGATGCATCCATGGCACTGGACAGCAGGAGCATCCCATGCCCAGGGGGGCTGTGGCCACCACGCTGCTTCCAGAGAGGCAGAGCCAGCTCTTGCAGAGCTCAGATGTTGCAGAGGAAGCTGCTGAAGAATGATCCATCCTTTCCTTTGGCTCGGAGATGAAAGCAGTTCACAGGAGCTCAGGGCTATGAGTGAGTAACTGATTAACCAGCACTGCAGGCGCTGGGCTCTGCAGCCGCTGCGAAAGCCAGTGCCCTGCTCCTGCGCAGCTCTTTCACCGGTCCCTCTCCAGCTTTTGGTCAGACTGAGATGGGACTGGGGGACCTGCATGCAGGGAAAAGCCAAGACACAAAGCCCTGTCTCCAAGCTGATTTTCTCTCTCTGATTCTGCAGTCTGTTTCTTCCGCTTTTTCCTCTTCTTCCACCCTTTTGCCTTGAGACTCCGCCATCTCCGCACTCCATCCCACGTGGTCTTGTCCTTTGGCACTTCAGAGACTTGGCTCATCCTCCTGCCGACTGGCAAATGTTGGGAGGCCACAGCTACGCATTCGTCTCCAAAAGCAACCTGAAAATGGTCCAGTCCGTCATCCTCTGTGGTCCAGGCAATGGAGTCGGTGCCAGCAGAGAGAGCCAAGTGTATCCATTGCTTGTGTGGCAGGGAGCTTTTGAAGGAGAGGTGCTAGGGGAGAAGGATGCAAGCTAAAAACCCAGCTCTGCACCTAAGGAGATGGAAGTGGCTGATATTGGAAGGAGGGACAACCAGCTTTTCTCCCTTCCAGGCAATTTCTACACTGTTTGTGGAGTCTCTTACCTTCCCAAGGCTTGACCTTCAGAGAGACTACAAATGCCTTAAAATCTCCATGCAGGACTGTTGCGAGCTATTTTGGCATTCAATCAGGTTATTGTTTGGTACAGTGCCTCTGTCCCCTTCTTCCCCTCGTGCCTTCAAGAAGGCTGTGCTGAGGGGAAGCTCATGGGTGATCTCCCTACACCCAGCCTTTGATGAGTCGAAAAATGAAGTTTCTGTCCCACCAACATATTTGGTCCCTCTCACCCAGTGCTTGCTGGAGCTGCACCTCCTTGCTAATAAAGCCCAATACTTTGTAAGGGCAGGCCCACAAGAAAACAACAAACAGCTTCAATAAATGGGATGTGCTGCCAGCCTCCCTCCCTTCGCCCACGAGTGTTTGTACGGTCCTGATTTCCGCACAGAGACTCTGATCTGCAAGTTGTATTTGTGACCATAAAACAGAGATTAGCTCTTATCTCTGGCAGGCAGCAATATCAGGCACCAGCCCTCACTACAGAGCCTTGGCAGCCAAAGACCAGCCCAGCACACGACGATGAACTTGTTGGAAGAGGAGGAGGTAAAAGACGTGGGGAAAAACAGTTGTGGGTGGTGAAGCTGGAGGATGGGATGATGCCAACCTGCCCTGGGCTGCAAGGGAGCCCCGAGCCTCGGTGCAGGGTGAGAGGCAGGGGAGGAAGCGGTGATTAGACACCAGCATCTGCAATCAAGAGGCAGGAAGCCCGATCGCCGGGAAATACTCGCCTCTCTTACCATGCATGATAAGCTGCCGAGTGCCCCATGGAGCTGGCACCCAGCCCTTCCGTGCCCCCCTGGCAGAGCTCCCGGTGGGCAGTGCCCGAGCCCTGAGCACGCAGGTCTTCACCGCTGAGCTGCCAGCAACGTTTCCCCTGGTTCCCAGTGGCTTGTCATTGCCAGGGCTCCTACAGAAATCCCCAAGCCTCTTGGCTGGCAGGAGGGGTTCTCAGCATCAGGGCTTTCCCTTCCCTGGCAGTGGGGTATTGTTGTACCTGGATGGAGGAGCTGGACAGACAGGCAAAACTCAGGGCTGGTTTGGAGTCCCACTCACAGCAAGGCAAACACTGTTTGGCTCATGCAGGGGTTTGGACTGATTTAGCAGTGGGGTGTGTGGGAACAGGCTTCGGTCATCAAATGGCTGCATGAGAAAAAGGGAAAGAGCAAGAGAGGGAGAGTGAAAGAGAGGAGGGGGAGAAGAAAAAAGAAAGAGAATGAAAGCAAACCAAAATAAAAGAGGAAGAGAAGAGAAAGGAGAAGAGAAAGGAGAAGAGAAGAGAGAAGAGAGAAAAGAGAGAGAAAAGAGAAGAAAGAAAAGAGAAGTGAATAAAGAAGAATAAAGGAGAATAAAGGAGAAGAGAAGAGAAGAAAAAAGAAAAGAAAGGAAAAAAGAAAAGAAAAGAAAAGAAAAGAGAAGAGAAGAGAAGAAAAAAGAAAAGAAAGGAAAAAAGAAAAGAAAAGAAAAGAAAAGAAAAGAAAAGAAAAGAAAAGAAAAGAAAAGAAAAGAAAAGAAAAGAAAAGAAAAGAAAAGAAAAGAAAAGAAAAGAAAAGAAAAAGAAAGAAAACCCCTTTTGAAAGCCTTAAACCTGCCTCTTTATCTCCCTAATCTGTATTTCCCCCCCCCCCCCCCCCCCCCCCCCCCCCCCCAGCCTTTTTCTGTACAGGATGAAAGCAGATTTCTCCTCTTTATTTTCATTTTCTGTGTCCTTTAGGAAGGCATTTGCTCGAGACTAATTGAATTTTCTGCCCGTGAAGAGAAAGACACGACACAGAGTGAGTTAAAGTCCGACACCAGGACAGGGTGCAGGAGCCGTGTTAACTGGTGTGGGGGACAGCCCCTCACTTAACAAAAGTGTTTAATTCTGTCCCCTCTTGTTAAGAAGGGGCGGAAGGAGGGGATATTTATTCTGTTCTTTTCTCAAGGTTTTTCCTTTCGGGTCACAAAGTGCCCCCCACGCTCCTGGCCCCCCTCCTCTCCCCGCTTTTGTGACAGCAGCAGCTGGTGGGTTGCAAAGGGGACAGGCTTTGTCTTTTGACACACTTGAACATTTCTGCACAGAGCTGGGGAAACCTTTCCCTTCCCCACCTCTCGCCTTTCCGGGTGAGGCGGAGGGAGTGAGGGGCAAGCAACGGAGTTATGACCGAGGGGATAAAATGGTACAAAGGGTTGCAAAGCCACGGTGGACGAGGGATCGGGGCTGGGCTGTGCGGGGTTGTGGCGAGCAGATGGTGATGGGTGCTGGGGAGGGGGCGGGATGGACCCGAATGCCAGGGAAGCTTGTGTGGAGCAACTGGTTGAAGGGAGAGGGGAAGAAAGCAATGCAAGAAGCAGCGGTGCCATAAAGGAGAGTGCAGGGGCTGCCTCTTCCCAAGTCCAGCAAAGAAGCCTCTTCTTTCCCCTTGTCACCCACACAGGGATGGATCCCAGCTAATCTTCCGGCCATGACACGTGAAGGATTCTCTTGGTTTCTGCTACAAGCCCATTAAAAGAGCTCTTTTTTCCTACAGGCAGCATCCTTGAGTCCTCCATGGAGGGTGTGCAAACCCTTTGGTCCCCCCACACCTCCTCCAGGACGGGGACACTGAGGCTGATCCTCAGGAACGGGTGCAATACAGCCTCATTTGACACCAAGACGTGACGAACATGGTGGTACAACCCAGCGGTGGTGACCTGGAGCTGGAATGAGATCAGGCCCCTCATAGGCATGAGCAGGAAATTGGGGCTTGACCCCTGAGCTAACCCTGCAGCAGTTACCATAACCTGCCTGCATTCGCCCCGTACCAGATGGCTTTGCAGCCTGGGAACGTCCCCAGCACCTTATCTATCCTGGGCAAATCTAAAAGTCGAAAGCTAAAAACCGTCTCTCTCATGAGCTCACTGCTTGAATAGAAGACTGAATCTCTCCACTGCCTTCACCATGACCAAACAACTCTAATGAGATCCCCAGCCCTTACCCTGGGACAACACCACATCTCTATTCTGCAATGAAAATCAAGCCCTCACAGCCTAATTGCTGTTACTGGGTGTTTACTTACAGTGACACCCAACAGCCTGCACTGGGAGCTGGTCCTCCCTTCTCAGGGTGAAGATGGGAGCACGTGTGGACACTGAAGGATAAGCCGCCCAAAGTGCAGCCAGTGACCTGATTAAAGTCCATCCAGTTCTCCCTTACAGTGATGCAAGCTGGCAGCTTCAGTGGGTGGACACTGGGTAAAACCAGTATGAGGTGAGTGAGAACAGAGATGTGAATTTTAACCTTCATGCGGCACCGGACATCTAGATGAAGCTTTGGGAAATGCCTGCTTCCGCAGGAGCTTTCAGGAGAGTCCTTATGAGTGGAAAATAAATAGATACATTCATTATCCAAATTGTCTTATTTTTGTGGTGCCTCTTGACTAAGCCCACTTCTGAGTCTGTCCTAATTGCTTTGCAATAGAGCAGAGATAAATATTTATCAAACAGCTGCATCAGGAAACCACAGTTCAGAGAACCAGTATCGGGCAATGTGTCTCGGAAAGGATGAGCCTGAGTGGTTTGAGCTTGCTGACCTGTCAGGCTTCCTCCCTCGCACGAGGCAGAGCTTCACCCAAGCCCGGACCCACGTGGCACCACAACAGTCCCATACCACCACATGGAGCTAGTCACACAGAGCCTTTGGAGGACTCTTCTTCATGCTGGAGTCACCCTGCTGCCCCGTCCCATTGACCCGGTGTTTTCTGACACCTTTTCTTCCTCTGGCTTCATGGCCTCACTCGCTTTCTATTAAAAACCCCAGAGAAGTGGCCCATATTCCTCTGGGAGCCCCAGTGCTAAGAGGCCCACATGCAAATATTTAGCCACACTATTATTAGCGCAGGAACATCCAACCAGATGGCAACGTTTCTAGGTCTTGCTGTGCAAAACTGGCTCTTCAGAATAAAACAGGCTGGGACAGAGCTCCAGGATCACCCGCCACTCTCTGAGATCCCAGACCATTGCACCAAGGCAGCGGGACACATGGGACAACAGCTTTCTAGCATCTTGCACATGTGGGACATCCCTCAGCAAGCGGTGTTTCATCTAAAAAGAGAGGAAATGGTGCTGACAATCAAATGTTGAGGTTCGGTGTGTCAGATGAGAGGGCTGGCTCGCATGCATTCGCAGCATAGATGTGCAGGTGTCCCCTTGCTCCCGTCATACCTGATCCCTCAGCAGAGAAGAGGTGTTTTGTGTTGACCACAATCTGCCACGTGCTGTCCTTAGCTGGGGGGAGGGGGGGAGCAAAACCCCTCTGTTAACAGTAATATCAGCATTAAGTAGCCTCAAGAGCAAAGAAGAGCAGAATTTCCTCTGTTGCAGTTTGTGCTGATCTTCTAAGAAACTTACCCTCTGAGGAGCACTCTTTCAGGTTAGAAATGCCCAAAGAGAGGATTTTAATGCCGAGCATGAGCCAGCTGAAGTGCCGATCTAAATTTCAGATGGATGATGTTCCTGTTTAATTGGGAGCGGGTGTTTTTTTGACTCATGCAAAGGGCATGCTATTTTTATAATGAGCTGATTTCAGATCACAGCCTCCTTATGTTAGGCTCTGCACATACATCTAATGAAAACCAGGTCCTGCCCAGAAGCCCATACAATGGGCTGAGGGTTGGGAAGAGCACTCAGAAGTGTCTCACCCAGGGGCTTTGTGAGGTTGCCCGCCAGGGTCTATTTTTTCCATCCTCACTCATGGTGGAGAAGTTAAATATTTACTGGAGCTATTAAATATTTATGCTAAGCTGCTCCTCCCGTGGGGAGGCATCCTATTGCTGGCTCCCGGGGGTCTGCAGCCAACTCGCTCATGTGCCTGTGCTCAGCTCAGCTCTACTCCAGAATGCAAACACAGGAGGACTTCATGGGGCTGCCATGTCCCGTAGGGAGAGGAAGTCTCTGTTTTTTTGGCACTAATAATACTATTAGGTGACTGGCTTCATGGTTCTTTGGGTGTCTTCCTTAAAGATCAAGTATTTCAGAAAAGTGTGGGTTGCTCTTTGCTGTCCTTCCCCCAACATTTTGCAATGCCACCTTGTCCCTGGTGTGCAAGAAGCTGGGTGAAAACATCCAGCCTGACTCAGCTCCAACTGCCTCCATCCTCTGGGCAGGTCACCACCACCATCAGGAGAGAAGCAGGACTCAAGGCTGTGGGTCTCTAATCCATAGCATCCAAAGAGACCCACGGTCAATAGAGCAAAAGAGCGAGAAACCCAGTGGCAACGCCAAACCTTTCTGCTCTGCCAGGCACAAGCCAAATGGCAGAAGCCGCATTCCCAGGTGAGCCAGCAACAGCCCTGGGACAAGCTCCCTGCTCCCACCCTGGCTGAGCGGGTTAATGCTGCTGTGTCTCCCCTCTGGAACAGGGCCAAAGGAAAAAGGCTCCACCGCTTCCCCGTCCGCCTGGAAAACAGGCCAGCTGTTTTCTCCAGTGGCAGAAAGCTGTTTATTCTGGGTCAGATTCAACAACATATTGTGTCCTCACCCCTGCCCTGAGCCCTGGCCCGTGGAGAGGCTGAAGGGCACAACCTGCCCAGGGGGAGCCAGACGCCCTCCCCACCTGGTGTGACCCCCCCCAGGCGCCACTCTGCCCTTCCTGCCCCCATCCCTTTCCTTTCCTCCCCGTCCCACTCCACGCAGGGCTGGGGACGCCCTTTCCTGCCTGGCACCCGGCTGGTCCAACGGCAGAGCCGGCGCTGCCAAGCACCACGACTCCTGGCCAAAGCCCCACCACGTTATCGCCCTCTCCGTCATGCTATCGGCCTGAAAACCATGCCTGGGAAAGAAAGAAGAAAGAAAGGAAAAAGAAAGGAAGAAAGAAACCAGCCTTTGGCTCAAGCACGCCAAAGGGAGTGACAGCGCACGCGGGTTTGGCTCACTTTTCCGCCAGCTCTTTTCCCAGCAGAGCGATAAGAGACAGGGTGAGCGCAATCACAAGCAGAGCAGGTCCCAGCGGCTCGGCCGGCTCTGGGCCAGGATGGCCAAGGGACACTGAGTGCTCCACAGGGACATATTTCCAAAATAAAGTCATTCTGGTGCTCCTCCAGCACCGCCAGCCACCCGACAGCCTGCTGCAAAGCATTGCTGCTGCCTCCATGGCCAAAACAAAGCTGTGAGGAACCCTGACCCAGCAGAGGCATGTCTGAGTGCTCCTCAGGCAGCCCCCTCCTCCAGCCACGGCAGTTTTCAGTGCGAAGAGCAGCACATAGGCTCAGCCACATGCACCCACGGCCCCTGCTGCCTCCCCAGTGCTCCTGCGTTGCCCTCTGTCCCATCTCCTCTCCCTCCCATCCTCTCCAGCTCCCATTTCTCCCCCGGCATCGCTGCCTTCCTCACTGGGTACATCCACACGCACGCAGTCTGTGCACCAGCCTGGTTTGCTTGCTGCAAACTGAGCTTGGCTCGTTCTGAGCACAGGATGGATGTTTTGGACCCAAAATATGGCTGGTGTTGTAGAAGGGCAGCTCAGAGGTTGTTTTTGAGCCTGCTCCTTAGCTCACAGCACTGCACAGTATACCCAGCCTGCTGGAGGATGGGGTCTGTGGGCTTTGGTCACTGGGGGCAGTAGGACACTTTTGAGCACACAAGCCATGGGAGATACCAGTTGTTCTGGGAAAGTGGTCCAAAGGACCCTGATAGTTGAAAATTAAGGGTGGGAGATGTCTGCAGACACCCGAGGAAACAGAGCCATGAAGCCCAGCCTGCAATGCCTGCAAAGTCTCCCTTGTTCACCTCAACCTGTCCAACGCGCCCCCCCCCCCCCCGCTCCAGCCCTACAGCCAAGTGCAGAAGCCCCTGTACACCCCTCAGCAGCCCCACAGCTAATTCCCTCCATCTCCACACACATGGATGAAGAGCAAATCCTGTCCATCTGCCCTCCCATGGGACCCCTAGGGGTCCTGGAAGCAGACAGGATCCTGAGACCATCATCCACCCTGATGCAATGGTGTCACACAAGGCTCCCTGGAAGATGACAGCCCCAGCCCTGAGCTCTTAATGGAAAAACCTCTGAAATCAGGAGGCCCCACAGGGTTTGCCCACCTCAGCCTCCAGCACCGTCTGGCAATGTCACGGCATGCAGCCAGCACACCCAGCTCACCCTCCCCAGCCCTTCCTCTTAGTCACCTCTTCCTTACTCTAGTGAATTAAAAATCAAATGGGTATTATAGCACTGATGGCCGACCTCATTATCCTCTCATCAGCATTAAATTAGCAACCCCAACAATGCTCTGATAGCGGCACAGTAAGGCTGAGATAAGCAGCAATAACAAAAGGAAATCAATTCTTATGGCAGCCCGTGGGGCTCAGGGTGTCCTGGCAGGTGACACACAGCCAGGCATGCAAGGCCATCTCCCCAGAAAGCCCATCTCCCCATGGCCTCCAAACCAGGGGTGCTCAGCACCTTGTAAAGGACCCCAGCGCACTGGGGGGCCAGGAACTTGGACCTCATGTGTGGGCCTGGGAGCCTGTGCCCCTCTGTGGTGCAAACGGGACGGAGGAGACCCCAGTCCCCATTAGAGAATTGCCCCAGTAGGGTTGGGACTAAGCAAAGCTAATGATGTCCTTACAGCAAGCACTCTTCTCCATGACAGGGAGACGGGGATGTCTGTGGGACACCCTCTGCCTGGCAACCTCATCTGAAATAGCTGTAGATGCCTCATCATCATGGCCCATCCCCAGGTGATGCGAGCAGGAGTTGGCTTGAACCCACCAGCAAAGACCTTGATGACGCTTTTCTCAGAACCCCTCGTCGGAAGGGGCTGTGAAGGGGGGTAACCCACCCCTCCTTCCTCTTCTTCCTGGAAAATGGGCAGAAAAGGAAAAGTTGCAGCAGTCAAACATAGTTCCATCCCAGCTCAGGGTCTGGATGGAGCAGCCCTTGGAAGCAGACACAGTCAGGAGGGCTCGGGCCACCCCTGCTCCCTGGAGAGAGGTGCATGGAGAGGTGGGACACACAACCCTTGGGAGGGGTTCCTGTTTTGAGGGAAGAAGAAAAGGACACGGACGTGGCGGTCAGGGATGTACTGTTGGCCCTGCTAATAGAAACCCTCTGTATAAACAGGGAGAGGATCCAACAGAGATCAGAGATGGTTTTTCTTTCAAGAAAATTAAACATTTAAAACATTTGAGAACACACGCCCTCACCCCCCGGACAGTAATTAACTTCTTCCTGTGCAGAACATGGAGCACTTTCCAAAAACAGAGTTAGATGGATTATTTTTCAAAGGAAATGTTGTTGAAAGGATCTTCTGTTATGTCCTAAAGTGGGAAAACAGTCACAGTGACCGAGGAAGAGCTTGCTCCATGCATGTGCCACGTTGTGGCTGCCCGAGGAGATGGTGACACTCCAGATGCTGCAAGTTTGGGGGACCACGTGGTGGTTGAGCAGCAGTCGCTTTGTCTGATGGAAAAAAGTTCTTGTCTGGTCATTGTATGACCCTAAAAATCAATGCAAAGTAAAGCAGTCACCAACAGAGGAAAAAAATATCCCAAATGCAACCTGCGAGAGATGCATTGCATTTCCCCAGCGCGCCACGACGGAGGAATCTTGCGATGAGACAGAGGGTATAAATTCAGATGCAGATGCAAATATATGCAGCGTTCAAGGGGATTTACATCCCACGTCCCCATCTGAGCCCATTTTCCTGTGAACTTAGGATGAGCTCAGTCCTCTTGAATCTCCGTTCTCAGAGCAGTAGCATGAAAAGAGGCAGCTGGTATGTGTGTTAAACAAGCACAGTGTGAATGACATCCCAGCAATAAAAGGACTCCACTGCTGGCCAAGGTGTTTGGTGGGAACAAAACAACTTCCCAGGCTGATCCCACCGCATTCCCCGAGCCTGCAGAGAGGTGGGGAGCAGCACAGGGAGGCAAGGCTGGACAGAGATGTGTAAGAGCTGGTCTGGAGAGACAATTGTGCTTTGTAGCAAAGTCTGAGGTTTGGATGTTTGTTTTCAGTCCCGTGTTGGGAAGAAAATAAAACCCAACGTTTTTTGCAACACAGACTTGCAGGGAAACAGCTTTTCTCTGGTTGAAAAGGTCAGGTTTGCTTTCCATATCTCCCTCACATCAAAAATGTCCTGCAATCCCTGGAGCTTGGGAGAAAGTTTCCTCTTGCAAAGTTAAGCGAGGGCAGGCCTGCAGGGAGAGCTCATTTCTTTTCCTAGACCAGCTCAAGCCAGCTGGGAGAAACAGGTCGGCTCTGAGCACCCAAGTTCTCTTCAGGTCTGGGGTAAAGGGTCAGGAAATAACCGAAGCCCAAATGCCCACCAGCGTGGGGCAGCTGGAGCATGGCTGGAGACAGGTCAAAGCCAGTGGCATGTTTGGAAAAGCAAATGGTGTATTGGAACAGGATAGCCATGGTCTGGTACAGGGTCCATCTTCAGTCACCACACAGCGGCTTTGGCCAAGCAGACAAGTCCTGCGGCACAGGGTTAGGCACGGGCAGCCCAGGCCATCACACCTGCGATGTCCACTTTGGGGCCATGCCCTAGAGCAAGGGGCAGGAGGAGCTGTCGTCACCAAAGGCTGCATGTAGCCCGTGCCAGAGCAGCCCTTGCACTCCTCCCTGGGGTACAGCACCCACAGGAGCCTCACATGCCTCCCGGAGCCAGGGAGCGGTGCGGCATGTGGCACAGTAAATTATACACTGGTGTTGGGAAGTCTTTGGCTCTGCTCCTGCAGCTTCTCTTCATCCCTTTTACTCTTTATAATTCTAAAATCACCACAAAATTTCCGAATCCCCTTCGGGTATGTCTCCTCTCCAACTTTGTGCTACTGTATTCCCATGGCTGATATTTTAGCATCTTCACTCTAGTAAGGATCCTTCTGCATCAGCATCGTGAGGAGTTTTGGCACCACTGACCAGTATCCCCTTTAATGAGGCATCCAGTGCTGAGCCTGGGAGGATGGTGTATGTGTACAAAGAAAAAATAATTCAAAGAGACAAGACAAAGGGATCTGTTGGATGGGGACCAGTGCATCTGGGGAAACATCTTTGTTTTAGAGAGAGGGAGAAGGAGAAAGAAAGAGGAAAAAGGCATCTGGAGCACGATTGTTCCTTGCCTGCAGGTGTGTGTGTGCGGGAAAGGCAGGGTAGCACTGTGCATTTTTGACATGAAAAGCATTGCAGGCTGGTCACCTTGGGCTGTTCAGTCTATGCTCCCTCCCGGGGTGTTGTGTTCCCAGTGCCTGCGGGCAGCGCGCTCCGTCCTTTTTTCCCCACCATCTGCCATGGCAAATTCCCCAGAGCCATGGCATAGAGTTTCAACCCGGGGTAGAAAACAAGAGGGAGAGAAACCCAAACTCACCCTGCAGCAGCACAGGGATGGATAGGACCCAGCTTGTGCCTGGTCCCCATCACAGTGTCATCTGGCCTGTGCTTCATCAGGTGCTTCGGGGGCACCCCTGGGTGCCAACGGGTGCTGGGGACTGCTTGTCCCAGGCTGGGGCAGGGGGAGGATGGGGAATGCAGGGCTGTACACAGGGTGGGAGCCTCTTTCCTTGTATGGCCGGGCTGCCGGCAGCACAGCCCCACAGTCCCCCCTAACCCCATTGTTTCAAATTACAAAGCTGCCCCCATCCCACCGAGTCACCTCAGATCCAAGGCAAGAGCCGGCAGCTGCTTTGAAATCTAGACTGGAGTGTCTCCAGCAGGCAGTGCTTAAAACAACAGCTGGGCTCCCTCCCCGCAGGAGACAGCACCCCGGCCCCAGGTACCAGGGAGGGGGCTGTGGGCTTGGAATCCCCCAGGGTAAGAGTAAAGAGCATTCAGACCTGGAGCAGGGCTCCCACAGCCCCCCAGAGAAACCAGCACCATCCTGCATCGTGCCGGGCTGTTACCCATCTCCCTTAAGGGCCCAGAAAAGACCCCGGGGTCCTGGTGAGCAATGTGCAGGGATGCTTTTCTGCATCCCCACGCACCCTGGTCCCTTTTGCATGGCCCACGCCAGATGCCACATGAGACATCTCCTCCAGCATGAGTTCAGCCCATGCCTCCTGAGGAAGCGCAATCACAGGCAAAGGTCTGTCTGGAACAGTTACACTTCAGCCAAGCTTATTGCCCTAAACTGGGCTTAAACCCTTTTGTGCCCACCAACACCTCCAGCACACCCTCCCGGGTCTCAGGCCACCCGTCCCTGACCTTGAGACCCTCTGTGGTGGTGGGAGCAGGGAGGGGGGCACTGGGGGCTGCCAGTCCCATGGGCTGATCCAATTCTTCATGCGTCGTTAACTCCCCCTTGGATGGCTAGGGAGGAGAGCACAGGGCCATCGATGGGACAAACTTGGTCATGCTCGGCCACATTCCTGCCTTCAAAAGGGCCCGGGGTGCCTGGGCCTCAGTGGACAAGGGCCCTGGGAGATCACATTACTGAGGCTTTTGTAGCCTTAACAGCTGTGACGGCATAGCAAAAAACTATTAGTGTGCACGGCTGCGTGTGCAAGAGTTTCGGGGAGACACCATCCCCTCCAGCTCAGCCTGGCATTAATCCCCCTAACAGATTAATGACGCTTAGTGCTTTGAAGAGGAGAAAAAGGAGATGGGAGACTAATTGGGGAGATCAGCAGGACGAAAGCCAGCATGTACTTCCCCCAAAGCCCCAGCCAGCATTTTGGGAATCAGCTTCTCCCATGGAGAGCTCAAGGCATCCGCATGGAGAGCTCGGCCTGCCCCCAGGCAGCCAGCCAGAACCAGGTGGGTGAGACCTCCTATGAGGTGGCCCACCAGCTAGGATGGGGTGACAGGGACCAACAGTTGTAGCTCAGTCCAGACCTGGAGCCACATATCTGTGCCTCTTGCTCCTCCGGGGATGCTGAGCTCCCACTGCATGCTCAGCCCTCGCTGGGAGCCGGATTCAGACCTCGGCTGTGCAGCCTTAAGCCCTGGCACGCTTGTGCCTCGTCACTGCGAGCAGCCTGAACAAACGCAGGCTGTTTGCAGAGCAGCAGCAGGAATGCTGGCCCCGAGCCCGGCAGCTCCCGTCCCATCCCCTCCCCACCACCAGCCCACTCCCTCCAACCCCACAGCTCCGGCGGAAGGAAAAAGGCTTTAGGGGGGCTGGTAGGCAAAGAGGAAAGGATTTGTCAGTGCAAACAGATCAGCTGCTGTGTTTGCTCACAAACCTGCTTTGGAAGTGCTTTGGCTGTCCCATGGGATGTACCTGCCCACACCAATAAGGGTGCAGCAGCAGCTGCCCCATCCCTAAAGAGCTGTTACTCATCCTTCTAGCTGCACCAACCTCTTCACCAGTGTGGTCCCTCCTGTTCCATCAGCATCCCACCAAGGTGTCACCTTCCTGCAGTTCCTGATGCCCAGTCAGGCTCTGAAATGGTTGGGAGCTGGTGGTTTCCCAGGGTCTTGGACTGGGATTAGAGAGTGTGCTCGGCTCTCGCTTGAAGGCTGTCAGCAGGGTTCTCCGCCTGCTGGCTTTCATAGCTGCTTCTTCCCCTAATTAGA
This sequence comes from Falco naumanni, assembly GCF_017639655.2. Lineage (NCBI taxonomy): Eukaryota > Metazoa > Chordata > Aves > Falconiformes > Falconidae > Falco > Falco naumanni. Next base: position 83,023,094 of record NC_054057.1, on the reverse strand, counting down.
AACAGGCAGCCACCAATTACCTGCTCTCCCCTCAAACACATGCATGAGAGAGACCTTTCCCCCAGCCCAGCCTTGATCAACCACCACTTTGCAAACACCTGGTGTAAAAAAAAAAACCCTCCCCCTCTCCAAGGACCCAGCCAAGGAGTTTTTATTTGCGTTCACCATCCTGGCCATGATTACTGCTGTGAAGGTTATTGATAATTTCTCCATACTTCCCAATAGCCCTTTACAAAGGGCTGGCACCAGAAGACCAGGCTGAAGACCTTCTAAGCTAAAAAGCACATGCTTCTACATCGTGTACTCCAGGGCCAGGTTCCCAAGCTGGGATGGCAGCAGAAGGCTCTGGGTCACAGGCAGTTGATGAAGCATCCTTCACAGGAGCATTAGCTGCTCCACATCCCCCCTCCCTTTGCCTGCCCTGCAGCATCTGGACCTTCTCAACCCACTCCCTCTTTCCAAAGGGGTACAAAAGCTCCTAGGACAAATCTACCCCCTCTATGCAGCAGGGAAAACATTTAAGGCTTGGGGGTGTATCAGGGCCATTGCAAGCAGGAAAGAAAAACAAACCGGAATCTCTCGGTAAACCAGCAGTCCTGAGAAGAGGAGCCGCCAGCCCTCGGTCCCCGGGGTGGGGGGATTGTTGAGCTTTGGGTGTTGTTTGTTTTGAGCTGGCACAGGTACAGCTGCACCCCCCAAGCTGGATACATAAAGACATCCAAAACCTGCACATAACCTGTCATGCTGCTTAACCCATTTTTCTCTGAACTTGTCCTGCCCCCCCGTCCTGGTTTTGGCTGGGATAGAGTTAATTTTCTTCTTAGTAGCTGGTACAGTGCTGTGTTTTGGATCTAGTATGAGAATAATGTTGATATCACACTGCTGCTTTGGTTGTTGTTAAGTAGTGTTTACTGTAAATCAAGGACCTTTCAAGTTTCCCGTGCACTGCCAGTGAGCAGGTGCCCAAGAAGCTGGGAGGGAACAGAGTCAGGACAGCTGACCCGAACTAGCCAAAGAGATATTCCATACCATAGAATGTTATGCTCAGTATATAAAACTGGGAGAAGAAGAAGGAAGGGGAGACATTTGGAGTGATGGCGTTTGCCTTCCCAAGTCACCGTTACACGTGATGGAGCCCGGGGATGGCTGAACACCCGCCTGCCCATGGGAAGTGATGAATGAATTCCTTGGTTCGCTTGTGTGTGTGGCTTTTGCTTTACTTGCCAAACTGTCTTTGTCTCAACCCATGAGTTTTCTCACCTACCCTTCTGATTGTCTCCCCCATCCCACCGAGGGGGAGTGCGTGAGCAGCTGTGCAGGGCTGAGTTGCGGTTAAACCATGACACCCCACTCAGTGCGTGACTGGCATGGGCCACCCCCTCGGCCAAGAAACACCTCCCAGGCAGCTTGGGCCAGGGCTGCCTTCCCTGCTCCTGCCCTTCCTGCTCATCCAGGTGCTCCCCCCTGTGCACAAAGGAGTTCCCAAGCATCTGCAGAGATGACCTGGATGTGCAGGGACACTTATTTACAACCCAACTGACTTCTGCAAACATCACTACACTCCTCATTGCACCATCAGCACCAAAATCCCAGTCCTTCACCCCACTGTGCCTCAGTTCCCCATTCATGCTCCAAGACTGCTGTTCCCAGGGACGCAGGGAGAACCTTTGTGGACTATCCCTCCCTCCCCTGACGCTCTGGTGCTTTCTTTTTACCTGACTCCCTCCTATCTCCCCTGCTTGGATATAACTGTGCATCTCTTCCCCACCGAGCTGATAAAAGAGCATCCTGGTGTCCTCCCCCTCCGTCACCCTCTGATGCTCCATCACAGTGAGCCCCTGTTTTGCAGATATAGGAATTAAAGTGACTGGCTACGCTTTCAGGCTCATCTAACAACTTCCAGAGCCTTAATTTAATTTAATTACCATCCCCTTCTTATCTTAATCATCCTGCCTGTGTTTATAAACAAAACACTGACTCCCTGCCCCACGGGCTGCAACCTGAGTGCGGCACCTCCCATCTGCACAACTCGTTACATTCCTCGCTCGGCCCATCTGCCAGATGTCCGCAAGGAAACCCATACAAGCCACGACTGGAAAACCGGCGCAGAAAAGGCACTGCATTAACCGCTCGGCTTTCATCCGCCGGCCCAGATTTTCCTGGAACGCCCTCTTTGCTCCATGCCCAGGGTGAGGTATTTGGGTTGGGGTTGCTCAGCCCATTCCCCGCTCTCCCATTGAGGGTGGTGGTGGTTCCTGAGGCTGCCAGGTTGGTCCTGGCCCCTCGGTCGGGATGTTTATGCCAAGCAGAAGGCTTGACTGGTTGATTTTGGGGAAAACCAGGATGCTGAGCAGCTGGAGGGGTGTCTGCAAATTGCTGCCCTGCAAGTATTCAGCAGAGAGCATGCAATGAAGCATCCCGGGCAGAGCTGGGCTCCTGGGGATGCCCTGCTCCTGCCAGCGAGCAAGATGCCATGGTTGGAGCTTGTACAGTGGCTCTGCAGCCCCAAAATGAGCCCAGAAATGGAAGAAAAGTCACTCCCTGTGCAAACCTGCTTATCCCAGTGATACCAGGGGTCTCTCCCGCCCAGTTTGGAGCATCTTCTTCCTGCAGCACAGATGTGGGGTGAACAACAGCACAGCTGACTCCATCCCTACCTGCGGACCATGAGACCCTGGTTTTGAGGTTCTTTCTATTGCTCCTAAAGGATGTCCATCTTCTGAAAATCTGTCTCTTCCCCCCTAGGTAATCCTGATCCTGATTATCTCAGCCACAGTTGAAGAGAGAGATGGAAATCTTCCAGTAAAGCTGACATCTCGTTGATTTTTATCCTTCAAGGGCCCAGATTCTTGCCAGTCTGGACAAACATTGCCGAGATAACCCCGCTGTTACAATAGATGAGGTGAGCTCCTGCTAACCGAAGAGACTCTTGTAAACATCAGAACAAGGGACTTGGCTCAGTGCAGGCACAAAAACAAACTTTGGCTTTGACTTCAAAAGCCTCAGAGTTTAAAAAGCAGTTATGATGCAACCTCTTTTGTATGCGAGCGGGGATGGTAATGCCGGTTTCTGCAGGAGGGCGGGATGTGCGGGCTGGCCCAGGGGGGCATTTGCAGAAGCCTTTGCAAGCTCAGTGTGGTTCAGTGGCGGCAGGCCCAGGGAAAAGGGCATCCTGCTCCCGATGTTCAGATCCTGCCTCCTCCAATGGGAATGAAGGTGCTGGAGGGCTGCCCAGGCAATGGAGGTCTGGGGAGGAAAGAAAACATCTTGCTCTGCTTTCTCTCTTTACTGCAATATTTGCGTTGCTCCCTGGGCTTTCCTCTGCCCCATCCTCTGGCTAGCTGCAGCGTGGCAGAAGCACAGAGCATCACTCCGCCAAGACTTGGTGTAGCTGGGATGAGTGATCAGCTTGAAGCTATGCTGGGAAGAAGTCTCAACCAAAATGTAAAAATCAGCTTTTTCCCCATCACTTGTATCCAGAGGGCAGGCTGCGTACTTGGCTGCAGTTTCTATCTGTGGGCCCAACATACTTTGAATAATTGGCCCCTTCTTACAGAGAAAGCAACAGTAACTTCGGGCTCCTTTGTTTTTCTGACATGCTGATCTCACAGCACAGCCTGGGTTCCAGAAGTTCCTAATTCATTCCCATGGTGCTGGGTCCCAGACAGTCACACAGCCCAGGGCCCAGGGGATGCTGACAGCACAGCCACAGCCAGGCAGAGTCTGACAGCATCTCTTCTGGAGATGCTTTCCTACGCCCTGCAATTTACATAGCAGCCAGGGAAGTGTCCTGGTATCTGCTGTCTCAGAAGTAGAAGGCATATTCTGGAAAGGTGCATCCATGAGGTCTGGCCCGTTTGGTTGGGTGAGAGCAAGGAGAAGTTTGAAAAACAAGGTAACATCTTGTACTAAACTGATGGGTGAATCAGGAGGACCAGGCTCCCTGGCAGCACTTTGAAGGTGTTAGTGCAGCTCCTCTCTGCAGCTCAGGTTGCAGCACTTATTTATTGGTTCGGGTCCCTGCAGACAAATCCTTTCCTGTGAACTGCAGCCTCAGCACCGCCCTGTGTCCTTGGATGGACATCACCATCTCCGTGAGCCAACGCAGGTAAAACCACTGGCCCAGGGCAGAGCGCAGCACAGCCAGAGCTCCCACGCCCCTGCAGCACCTTGGGTCACACCAGCTGGGAGCAGACAGGTGGGACCATGAACACCTTAAACCAGATCACATACAACCATCTTCATGTCCAATATTATGTTCCCTAGACATTTATGGGGGCAAATGAGATCAGAAAACCCTCTAATCTGGCCACAGTCTTGTCCTCCGTGCCAGAGCGGGGAGCTGGGGCCGAGCATTCATGGCGAGCTGTCCCCCTCGTGCGGGTTGCTGGCAGGAAGGACACAGGTTTTTCCTATTGTAGCTTAGTCATGGGACTAATAAAGCCTCTTTAATCATTGTTCGTCGCTTGTACGCGCACACGCACACAAAGGCATGCTGAGAGCTGAAGTGCGGAGGGAGTCAGCACCTGGCAAAGTCATTCTTGGCCACTTTAATTAATTTCTAATCTGATGCTAAGAAAAAAAATGAAGTAAAATGCAAACTGCTGCCAAGAGAAGAACTTGGCCCACGTGGGAGGAAAGGCTGCAATGGAGATGTGTGGAGTGGAGAAGGAAACCGAGGCAGAAGAGGGTGCGAATCGCTGTGCACACAAGCAGGATGGCCCAGTGGGGTGCAGTGGGGAGTCCTCACCATGGCGAGGGGGGTCCCGAGGTGTGATATGGGGCTGAGGTATGGACAAGGTGCAGGGGACACCATATCCCCACGTGCTGCTGCTTCCTGCAAGGGATGGAAATAGATATTTCAATGAAACCCAATTCCTCTGTGCAAACTGCAGCGGTTCCTGGAGATCTCTGACATGGACCTTCCCAGATGTGCCTGAGCTGGACTCAAAACTGCCTGAGTTTTACTTAAAACTTGTGTCCAGAATACAAAGTTTAGTGGAAAGCGGAGCCACTCAGACCCCCTGTCCCCTCCGCCCAGATGTAGCATTCCCACCTGTTTATTTCAGACATTCCATCAATGAGGCTGGCTGCAATAAAAGCTTATCAAGCCATAAAACACACCCTCCAAGTGCATATTCGTAGGGCAAGGCTGTGATAAGGGGTTCAAATACAGGAAACAGCAGAGAGACTTCAGCAGCAGAGGCACTTCAGGGAGGTCCGACATAAAGAGGCGGACAACACCCATCCCTGCAGCAGCGTTGCATGGGTCTGTGAGGCATGATGGAGATGGGGCAGGCTCTCTCCCACTCCTGTGCCAGGCGTGGTGTCCCATGGCTGATACGCTTGGATCAGCATCCCTGTTTGAGCATTTGATCCCACAGGGATTCAGTCCTGGGACGCCGGATTGTGTATAGTCGGTGGTGACAGCGGCTGCTGAGCTCGGAACTAAGTGAGGCAAGGAGGTTACCCGAGGCAATCACATCTGGCAGAGTCCAGTAAAACCTCTTCTTTTTCATTTTTAAAAATTTATTGTGGAATAACACATAAAGCTCAGTAAATATTATTCAAATATTTGTGAAGTCAGGGCTGGTGTGCTCATGTCTGGTGGCAACTTCCTTGCGTCCTTTCTCTCAGCTCGGAAAGATCAACCCATGTGAAAGGAAAATATTTCAGTGACATGTTTACTTTTTTCACAGCTTGCCTTCTTGCCTGGATGGGAACGCTTAAGGCCATCAGGGTTTAAATCCTGCCAGCCTGCTGCAGGCTAGCAGGTGGAGGTACGCGTGGCAGCATGCAGAAGTCCCTCACCCTGTCTTCCAGATGCTCTTTGCAGAAGTTAAAGATTTCATGGCAGTCAGTGCAAGGGGATGAGGTGTCCCAGTCTCCATTTAAATATTTCTGATGATCTGAGTGTTCATTCTAGCCCAAAGTTGTGCCCCTTATTATCCATCCATTTGATCTTATCCTGCTTTTGTCTGTTACCCTGGGAAACCCTCTCCCATCTCTACCATAATGTTTAGGGCTACCATGATCCATCAGCCAAAACTCTCCAATATATAATGCTAAAATAAGTAACATTCAATAAATAAACTGAGGTTCCCCACCCTGTCTGCATAGGCGATGTTTCCAGTCCCTGAATCACTTCTGGGTCTCTTTTCCTGGGCACTCCCAAAGTGCCACCCTCCTCCTTGGCAAGAGAACACCCGAGCCAGGGACACCCAAGCCAGGGACACCAATTCTCCTGTTCTCACCCAGCTGCCACAGCAAATAAAACCTCTATCCTCGCTCCACCATATCCAAGGACAGCAGCTGGCCTCATGGCTGCGGTGTTGCACCAGGGACACAGTCAGAGTCATTGCAGTACTTTGCAACCACAAATCTGAGGACCCTGGAAATCTGGAATACCTCTGAAGGACCACAGAAACGTTTTTAGAGGTTGTCCTGGTAAAATAAGGCTAAAACCCATGGGTCTGCCATGGCTTTCACATGCTTTGCTTCCCAAGACAGAGAGGTTGTCCCATCCTATAAATACCACCTTCCCTTTTTGTTCCTAGACTTTTTATGTGGTTGCACTAAAAGAGGCAGTTTGGGCTTGCACCAAACTGAGTGATCTGGTTTATTTTGTAACAGTTGTTTACAAATGTTATCAGAAGGGGGTTATTTTTTTTCACCAAACAGGTAAAACTAGGGAGGCTCAAGAACCCATTTATTTGTGACCTCACTGGAAAGGCGGCTGCATGCCCGTGCTGCCCCAGGGCAGCTGCATCTCCCAGCCCGTAGCCAGCCCCGTTTGCCCTCCCATTGGGTGAGCCATGATGGTTTTGTATCATTGGCATTTATCAATCTATCTAAGCAGAAGTCTCCACTCCAGCTTCATTTGTACCATGGCCAGACGCCAAGTCAAACCACAGAGCCAAGGCTGTTGCATTGACAAGATCATCTTTATCAGCCAAAATCCTAGCCATGTAGAAATGAAGAAGTTAGCAGAGATCTATTTTCATCATTTTCTGGGATTGGCATCAGTTACACTCCTCCTTTAATCAACTACATGTTGCTTTGTATTAAAAGCCATCTCAGTATTTCAGCTCTGATGGATGCCAAGCTGGCAGCCTCCAAATAACCCGAGGGGCCTTGTTGCCCTTTCCCAAATGCTGGCTTCTTTCTAGACCTCCTCCCAGCCTGGATGGAGCAGCAGGTTTTGGGTCTGAGAGACAAAAATGCTCACGCTGCCCTTCACAGCACAGTGCCACATCCCTACATTAAGGTTATGGGCATCAGTGAGCACTGGTGGGACCTCCTCCAGGCATGGTCACTGGGGAACAGGACCCAACGGCACATGGTGGTGTGGACAAGGTCTCGCTGGGATTTTTCCAACTCTTTTCCTTTGTGAGTGGGGTGAGGACTTGAACTCAGCCCTTCCCAAGTGCCGCTCTCGAGCATTAATCCAACAGGGTGCCTCCGTTTCCATGACCCTATTTCCACCCTCAGCGTTACACTCCACTCCAGCTCCATGAGCTGTTCCAGATGTTTTGGAAACCCCCTTGCAGTTTGGTAAAAGCTCCAGAAAAAAACATAATTTCTCCCAGCAGCCAGATCTAAAGGAGGAGGTGGAGAAGCAGAGGATGTGAGGAGCAGAGCCATGGACGGATAACTTCTCCCCAGGCTACGATCCACATCAAGTACAAAACAGGATTGATGAAGTGCTGAGGCAGGCCAGAGCTAACCCAGATCCCTCCTGGAGACGGAGGCTGAAAGTCTTCAGCCCCTCTCCTTTCTCATCCATGGGAGCTTGGCCCTGACTGCAGCAGATGGGCATTTCCCTCTGTGCCTGCTGCCCAGCCCCAAGGGGCTGGAAAATCTCCGTTGGCCGTGGCAGGAGCGGGGAAGATGGATACAGCACGTTCTGGAGTTGCAGCTCTGCCCTCAGGTCCCGAGCACTCTTTGGCTTCTCCTGAGCTGCTACTAAGATGCAGATGGAGCTTCAAGCCTGCTTCCCAGAGCTGGTCCATGAGCAGGAGAATTGGAGTCAAGGTGTGGATGGGGCTGGGTTGAGCCTTTCACGGATTAAACTTTTTGCAGGGCATGTGGCACACACCACCCCCACCCCCATGCCCTTGCTGCCTGTTTATATCCCTTTCTCCTGCTGAAATCTTGCACTAACAAATGCTTCATTTACGAAGCATCCCTCCACCTCCCTGCTGCAATTCTCACACTCTGCTTGGTTCTATCCATAACTACATAGAATCAAATCATGTACAAATCCAGCACCAGAAATAGAGAGGGACTGAATCATCAGTCTGGATTCAGCCTCCACCCAAGTCAGGAGTCACTGGAAGCTGGACCTGCCTCCAGACTTTGTGGCTGGAGCCCATCTGCAACTCTAAAAGCCAAAATGAAAATAAAGAAGAAACCAAATAGCATGGCATCTCCTTGCCTTGACCACAGGCTCCCTGGGGCTGTGACTGTCTTTTTGTTTGTCTCAGGAAGAACAATTTTACTGTCTGCAAATGAGGAGCCGGAGTGGGTCAGGGAGTTTCTCTGCGGGAAGGGGCAGAGAGCAGCATGGCTCCTGGGGGGGAGCTGGCTTGTTGCTCCTCCAGATCTGGAAGAGCAGGCAGCAGGACGGGCAGCAACAAACACAGCTATAGGGAAAGCAACACTTCCCCTTCTTCATTCCTCACCACTGTGTGCTCCAAAATCTCCCCAAAATATGGTACCATTGGCTAGCACCTCCCTGGCTTCCCCCAGCACAGTCCCAGGCTCCAGAGTGTGACCACAAGGCAGCTATTCCTGGTAGCCAGCTCTGTACAGTGGCTGGGAAAGAGGTGGAGGGGAGCCAGGCAAAGGAGATAGGGATTTGGTTAAAGGCACCTCCCAGCCCCTGGGCAGGTCGGGATGGAGGGTCTGGTAGGGCATTTGGTCCTTTCCATCTGAAACAGGCTCACCCTCACCCTGGCGCATAAGGAGTTGCGATTTAGTAACTTGAACTCATGTCTCTCGGTTTGAGCTATCCTGGTCACATCAGGAAACAAACGCATTTGGTTCCCTAAATGGGAGGAGGATTTTTGTCATCATCGCCATTTTTCTAGTTTCGATCTTTGTCAGCAGCCCTTCCTCTTCCTCTCTGCTCTCTGAAATAGCAGAAAGCTGCATCCTCCTCCCCAGCTGCCTCTTGCAGGTTACTGCAACACCCAGCACTTCTCAGCAGCCACCAGCCCTGCACAGCAAAGGTCAGAGCCCACATGGAGAGGACCAAGTCTCCAAGTTCAGGGGCTGCTGACTTGGTGGCCTGAGAAAAAGATGTATGGGGTCTTGCTTGGCACTGGTACCCTTTGGATGTGTGCTGGGCTCTGCCATGCTGAAAATTCACTTCCCACTGTGCACCTCCCACGTGTCATTCCACCTTCTGCCGGAGGCTGGGATGGGAAGTGGACCCTATGTCCCCTCTGCAAACAGCACAGCCCCTTCATGCCACTGAGGCAGCAGGGCAGATGACAGCCTGGTGGCTTCAGTGCAACGGGACCAAGAGAAGAAAGCAGCGGTGGTGCAAGGAGTGGGTCAAATGCTCAAAGACAGATGAAGGATGTGCTCTGGACCCCAGAGCTGCAAGCCTCTTGGTTTCTAAACCCTTTTCTTTGACCAAACCCAAAGTTCCTCCCCCACAAATACCTCTAAACCCCCTCTGAGCTCCCTGGAGTGGAGCCCCCAGCAGGGCTACAGCACATGGGATGCACCTGTGTCTGGTCACTCCCTGAACCACAGAGCATCCCCCAAACCTCACAGGTCACCTCCCTCCTTCCCCCCAGCTCCAGGCTTCCCTCTCCTCTGCATCTTCTCCAAACCCACCTGCAGGCACACGACTGCGGCTCCAGCCCACACGCTGCTCACTGGGGGAGGAATCCAGGCTTTGATACAGGGAGCGTGGCCCGCCTGTGCTGTGCTCAGGCCTGTTGCCATGCGGTCTCCCTGGCCAAGGAGCTGGCACGAAGCTCACAGGGGAGAGCATCAGCACGAGATGGTCGTGCTGCTACTTGTGCACACAGCCGAGCACAGGAGCGCAGCACGCCAAGCTGCAGCCCCTCTAGTGATGTGCCTCCTCCTCCCCTTGTGTTTTGGGGCAGTAAATCATTCCACACTGATTAAGAGCTGCTCAGACTGAGGAAACCTGGCCCTCGGAGATGAACCTTACCTGGGAAGCCTCTGGGAAACACTTCTGAATTGGCAAGAGCTAGCAGTGAGGTGCGGGGGAAAGGAGGGGGCTTCAGCAATGCTGATGATATTCCCCAGGAACCAGGGATTCAACTAAAACTGAGCAGGAAGAGTCCACACGTATCCCCCCTCCTCCTGAGGATCTGTCATTGCTTTAGCTCTGAGCCAGGGACCACCATGGAAGGACACGCACTACACCCACACGCTGACTCCGAGGAGCATGGCGAGGCCCAGCGCCAGCTCTCCTCCTTCCCCATTAATCACTGGGAAGAAGGAGACAGATGTCTCCCTGGGGAGTTTGGAAGGTATCACCAAGGAGCAGGATAAATCAGGTCCCTGCATACACAACGGAGCAATTATTTATGCACGATCATATATTGGCTGTAGGAACCCCAGGCAATAAACAGCAGCTTGTGCCAGGTCGTGTTTACCTTCTGCCTGCGCCTTGCAGCTCTGCGCAGGAGCGATGGGTGAGGACCAGCACCAGTCATGCACCAAACCCAGCACCCCTTTCGAGCTGGAGTCACTGGGGAGGGCAACAGGACCTGCTGTGACGTAGTTTTACAGTCCTCTCCGCAGGGAACTGAGCAGGAAATGATGAAGCCATGGTACACAAAACCTGGCTGGGTAAGGATGCAGCAGGTATGAGCCCCGACCGGCCGGGATGTGCTGGTGGCAGCGATGTTTGTGTTGCAGCACGTGTAGCTGCCCTGGGCCAAGGAAGTAGGGGTAACACAACCTGAGCTCAACCGCTTCTCTCCCTCGTGCCTTTCACCTCTGGAGGACCCTGGCTCGGTTTCTGGCTGGAGCCGGGCCACCCCCCTGCCAGGCGCAGCAGCAAGGTGGCAGCCAGCAGCGCCTGGTGGGATGTCCATATAAGAGCAAACTCGAGCTCCGTATCATAAACGAACCCCTCCTCTGTCATTTACCCATCTGACCCAGCGGTGCGGGCTGATAATGCTGGTTTCCTTTTAAGTGGAGGCCAGTCATAAATAAAATAAACCAGGCGTGCTTTGTGTTTCCACTGCCTTGCCTTTCATCCCCGTTCCTCAAAGCCGTGCGAAAGGGAAGTCCTGAGCGGCAAGCAGGAGCTGTGCCGGGGACAGCGGCGGCTCCAGGCTTGGCCTCAGCTGCACTTGTGCTGGTTCATGGCCCTGGTGTGGGCTGGGATCACCTTCCCCTTTTACCAGCGTGGGGGAAGAGTGCAACAAGAGGCAGAGATTTTCCTTGCGATGATTCACATTCATGGCACTGCCTGGGACTGAACCAGACTGCTTTTCTCACCAGCCAACAAGCATAAGAGTAGAATTTCAGCTGCCCAGATGGATGCTGGGGGGGAGAGGACGTGCCCTCCCATTCCCCAGCACCAGTGCCTAACTGGGAGTGTGATGGGACATGCTAACAAACAGCCAAAGAATGGAAAATCTGACAAACACAAGGCCCCCAGATGCCACCAGCGCTGAGGCTATTCCCAGTGGCTCCGTAGCGGAGCCGCACGTGAAGCTCAGTCAGCACCAGGCAGCGTGTGCCGGGGGGATGTTAGCTTCTCCGTGTTTCTCTTGCCACCTTACAGGGTGTGATGTTTTCTTTCCTTGCTCTCCTACAAGCTGCCTTGGGATGTTTAGGCTGAGCATGTGCAAGGGGCTGTTGAGAGAGACTGGAGTCTCCTTAAAGCAGGTATGGGAGGTGTGGGCTACAGAGCTGACCCCCTAACAGAGCAGCAGCGGGTGTTGCATCAGGCTTTTCTAGAGTTAGACCCATGTGTGATTTTTCTTATGATTATCATTTGTCTCAGGGATTTGCCTGGAGTCTCCAGCCCTCTTCTGGCTGGTCACGTAAAGCACAGCAGGGTGAGATTGCAGAAATATAGATACCACAGCCTTTTGCACCGAGGTGTAACCCAAAAGGATTGTATCCATAAATATAATTTTTTTTCTCTCCAGCACTAAATCTGGAGGAGAATTCGCACCATCCAGCCCTGGCATGGTACCGAGATAGCTGGTCTCTGGGTGCTGCTTGTAGACAGCAGCGTTGCAAAGAGATCTTGCAACCAGGAGCAGGGAGCTAACGCGGAGCTGTAGGTCTGGGGGAAAGGGAATGGGGCTGAGCTGGCAAAACAACATGCCATACCCCTCCTGAGGTAACACGCTCCCGAGGCGGCACGGCTGGAGCAGAGGGCTGAGCCCTGATTGCATGGGGGAGTTTCAGGAATTCCCTGGAGAAACTGAAATGGCTGCGGAGGAGGTATAAATACTGCCAAACGGCAGATAAGCAAGTCTGGAGAAGCCTTGCACAGAAGTGCGTGCTGGGGAAATCACAGCCCCTGATATGGGCTGGTGGGGGAAGGCTCCAGGAGATCCCTCTGGATTTGGGGCAACCCAGACTCACCCTCTGGGAAGGAGCTGAGCCTGCCTGGAGCACACAGCCAGCAGGCAATGCCCAGGAGGCTCTGCCTGCACCCCAGCCACTGTTTCATGGTGGTGGTGGTAGTGGGGCATTCCGCAAAGCTATTGTCCGAAAACAAAGAACATGAGATTTTAGGAAAGCCAGTGAGTTGCTCTGGCTCCAGAGACAAAGAAAAGGCCCAAGTCCCTGGGCTGCAGGAGGGATTCATGGTGCTCTCCCCAGACAGGTGATGGCTGGTGGCTGCACCGGGATGTTCAAGAAAAAACAAGGGACTTTGCAACAGCACCGTTTGCAGCCTCACTGTTGAGCCCATCACTAAAAATACATAATTTCTTAGCTTAATCTTAAATTATTCCATAAAGCTGCACGTCTGGAGGCCCCTGGACTAGTCCCAGGAGAGTTAGCTGAGGCTGATTCCAAAGGACCCCGGCTCTGGCTGCATCTCTGTGACCACAGCCACTCTGCTACGGCCGGTAGGTACCAAAGCAGCTTTGTAGATGTGAGTCCACTGGCTGCAGGTGGCTGTGGGCCAGGAGCACTGGGCTGGGTTGTTTGCATTGGTGTATTTGAGGAATGTGGGTTGATTTGTGATCCCAGGTCTCAGGTAGGCACATATTGCTGAGGTTATATGAGCAATATGAGGCAGGCATGGGCACAGCCAGGTCTGTGTGCTGATGTTCCTGGCTGGCAGAATAAGGCAGATACAGGACAACACATACCAGTATGTGTAGATTATGTACACCTGGGGTGATACCTAAGGCACCCTTCACATCAGGGCTTGACTGAGTTAACCATGGGATGGATGCCTCCTTCCTACAAGAGCTCGTAGTAAAACATGAGCAGGTGTCAGATACAGGAGCATCACGCAGTGGGCGAACTGCAGAGCCAGACAGTGCAACAAGGAGAGAGTCGATGTATGGTGTGTAGAGGCGAGTACTGTGTTCAGGTCCTGAAAATCCAAGCTGTGTGTTTGGAGACCTCTAGAGACTAATGGAAATCATCACGCGTCCAGAAATGCACCTGGTGTAGCACAGGGGAGCCTTGCATGAAAACTTCTGTGGGAAGTGCAGTGCCGAGCTCCTCGCTGAGGGCTTCTGCCACTTTGTGAGCAGCAGGAAAAAGACTTTGGGATGAACAACCAAGAGCAGGACATGGAAAAGAACAGTTTAAGCAAAGGTGCAAACTCTGATGGTTGTATGACCACGTGGCTGGCAAATGCATAAGCAGGTCTGCTAACGCATCCCCTGCAGTTAACCAAGCCATCAGTTTATCACCTTCTTTTCCTGCACTAGACTCCCTCCACCTCAGACCATATCAGTCTTTTCTGTATCCCGATGGCACACGAGTGTGTCTGGGTTTTTTGCAATTCGTCACCAAAGAGAGGAAAATTATGGCACTAAGAGCTGACCACCCAATGTTACCTCCAAAACCTGAGATTTTAAACGTATTTCCAGTCCCTTCCTCCTTGCTAAACAGACAGGTGCTCAGATGGCTGCTGAGCAGTGGCACAACAGGCAGAAGGCAAATAAAGGTTCACCTGTAAAACCAGTTGGTATTTGGGCACCATTTAGTGGTGAAATACATGTGTTTGCGTCTTTCCTCACAACCTTTCTTGCTCTTACTGAAATACGAACAGGAAGCAAAGCCTTGAATTTTGGGAAGCTCTGAGCATCTCAGAAGTTGCTGTCCCCAAAACTGGAGCAATATAATTCTCTTTCCTTCCATGAGAGCTTTCCCATCTCTCCAAACCTGCCTTCCCTGCCTTTTTGTGCTCTCCCCCAGGGCAGCCCTGTAGCTCCCAGTGCTGCTTGGCCTGAGGCAGCTTTTTGCAGCAGGGGAGTGAATTCCATGCCTGTTGCTGGTGATGGCACCAGCAGAGGCTGCGGTGGGAACTGGAATGAGACTCAGTGTGGCCAGGACATCACCCTGCCGGGACAGGCTGTGTGCACAGAATCACACTGGTTTCACTAGACAAAATAAAAGTCCACAGCAGCTTCTCTAGAGGTCGTGACTCATGCTGGTTTCTGCACTGTGTGGGTGGGAAGCAGCCCCTTGGCACAGAAAGGAGCCAGTACTTGTGCCACTGCAGCTTGCTGGGCTAAGTCCTCTGCTATCCCACTGCACCCTGACCTGCCCTGCGGTGCCCAAGCTTTCCCCTGTGCACTGATTTCATTAGCATAATTATGACAAACTTGTCACAATTAGCTAGCTTGTAGATCATCCCTTTCCTACATGCTGTCTAGTTTTGTTCACTGCCATGGTGGGTATCTCAAAAGCAGCCCCTTCTCCCCGCAGACCTGGCTGGGAGGAGAAGCAAGCAGGGAGGGATAATTTGGGGGTTGAAAACACAACTTTGGGATCAGGCCATAAGTAGGGGAGACATGCAGCTGGGCAGATTGAAGAGTCAGTGTCCAACATCCTACAGCAGCCCAAGGAAGGATGGGTAGGATGTCCCTGGCCCTGCCAGCAACACCTCAGCATCTCTGCCGCTGGCTCACGGCTCCCTTGCACGTCCCAATGCTGCCATCTGTAGCAAGAGCTCCGCGCCGGTGCTCCCCGGCACAGCACCTGGAGAGCCTGGAGCTGAGCAGGGAGACCATGGCACAGCTCAGCTTCACAAGGTTCAGTTTTGTAGGAGTCCAAACAGGCAAATCTCAGCCTGGGACTTGGCTTTTTCAGCCCCAAGAGAGGCTGTTGGCTTCTATGTCTGTTGGATTGCATTTTTAATCATCTGCCAAGGCCACCAGAGCCTGGGATAGTAGCTCTCGTTCAGCTTATCTGCTGGAAATAAAATAAACATATTAAATAACATCAGCACGGCAGCCCATAGGAGTTAAAACCAAGGAGGTTTTAACCGCGAAAGCCATGGATTCCTGTAGGACCAGCTGGGGAGCACTGCAGCCTCCCATGCATGCAGGGATGGGGCCAGCATCTGTTTTTAATGCATTTACCCTGTGAAGGCGGGGAGGGGGGGGGATGTGCAGCCATCCCCCCCTTCCCTGGCTCAGCTTCACCCAGCTGTATGTTAGCACATGCTGACTGTCAGGATGAAACCCCCCATTGCTGAAATTCATTTCATTGCTGCTCATTTCTTGGTGCCTTTCCATGACAGGAAATATCAGACAAAGGCTCCCTTGCCCTGCTCCCAAATCCCTGTATTGTCCCCAGCAGGGAAGGGAAATGTGGAGCCGGGGTGTGCTGAGCTCAGCACAGCAGCATCCCGCCAGCCCTGGCACACCGTGAGGTGGAAAAGCGGCTGTGACAGAGCTGGCATCAGCTTGTTTGGGGCCAGGCTGTGACCCAGAAAGAGTGAACAAAAAAAGAAAACAGGGAGAAAAAGAAATGTCTGGTGGTTGGGGTGGGGTGAAGCTCAGCACCTGTGGGAGCCACCATTTCTCCTCTGCCACCTCCCTTCTCTCTGGACCTTGCAGTGGATGTGGCTCCTGGTGTCTCCCCCAACTTTGGGAGTCCCCATCCTTCCTTCAGGCATGAAACACACCTGCCCCCCTGTACCACAGCCTGAATGCTTGTCCACCCCGTACGTCACAGCTCAGGATTGCCTTTGTCCGGGCAGCAGCGGGGCAGGATTAGCCCCGCACGCATGAGCAGGCTGACCCTGCCGGGAGGGCAGCGGGATTTGCTGCTCCCCATCTCCCAGCCATGCCTGAGCCCACTCTGAAAGGGAGCCCACAGCCCGCTGCCGATGCTAATCCCCGCGCGTGGGCTCCTGGCCGGCGGCCTCTATATAGACCCCGCTGCCAGCACCTGGGGGGGTCTGCGGCGCGGGGGCAGGCGAGCAGGATGGCACTGCGGGTAAGCGCTGCGGGTGAGCACCGTGGGCAAGCACTGTGCCAGGCTCTGGCACCGTGGTAAGCACTTGTGCCAGGCTCCAGCACCACGGGTAAGCACTGTGCCAGGCTCCGGCACCGCAGGTAAGCACTGTGCCAGGCTCCAGCACCGCGGGTAAGCACTGTGCCAGGCTCCAGCACCACGGGTAAGCACTGTGCCAGGCTCCGGCACCGCAGGTAAGCACTGTGCCAGGCTCCAGCACCACGGGTAAGCACTTGTGCCAGGCTCCAGCACCACGGGTAAGCACTGTGCCAGGCTCCGGCACCGCGGGTAAGCACTGTGCCAGGCTCCAGCACCGCGGGTAAGCACTGTGCCAGGCTCTGGCACTGCCTGCCCTGCCTGAGGGGTGACAGCACAGGCTCAGGTTGGGGATAAAGGACATCGGTACAGATAAGGGCAAGAAAGGTAGAAATCCTGAAAGACCTGGGATGCTATTTGCAGTGCTGCCCCTCTATTTTAGCCCAGTCCAGGCTATTGCAAAACCATGAGCTTCCCAGTTTTGATAAAAGGCAATAGGAGAGATCCTTCATCTTGGTTACACCAGGGCTGGGCTGGGGTAATGTTGCCCTGATGGCAGCACTTGTGGCTTAGAGGGTTTAAGCTGAGACCAAAATACAGGCGATGCTTTAGCAGAGGAGCCCTGTGCTTTGCTATCCATCTCCACCGGGACAGCCGGCAGCAGAGGGAACTGCCGTTTCCTGTGTACATGGTGTGTTATTGCTGGGGTGGTTGTAATGATGACAAGCAAAGAGTCAAGGCAAGATGAGCCTGGGTGCTGCCACCACCATTTGCTGTTTGAAACCAGAAAGTCAGCTCCATCAGATCTCTGCGTTTCACAGAAGCGAATGCTCGTGTGGTCAGAGCCTTTGAATGACCCTGTGTGGGTTCCCAAAGCTGCCCTCCAAAAGTAGCCAGGCATGAGGGCATGAGGCTGGCCATCGTCATGTCTCAGCTCTGGCCCAAAAATGCACACAACCCAAAAATGCATTGGAAAAATAGGAAATCATGGCAAAGAAATAAACAGGGGAGTGAAAGTCCTGATCTGTAGGGAGGGAGAGGCAGGCATGCAGCTGGCAGTGGAGATGCTAAGGCTGGAGAGATTTTTCCCAGCGTGAGCAGTAAGTTTGGGAGAGGGGGATGTTCAGAAATGCAAGATCATTAGAGTGCTAAAAAAAAGGGGGGGGGGTAAAATGGCAAGCACTTCTTATTAAAATGAGTTATTTAATAAAACTATGAATTATTCAAAAAGGAACATTTTCCAGCTCATTTTATGCAAGTTTAACCTTGGAGAGGGGGGAGCGGGTGGAAGGGTGGAACGAGGGATCAGGCAGAAGCTCATGAGTGAGCACTGGGTGAGGATGGGCTGGGTGCCATATTATGCACATTCTTTGATCAGCCCTTGTCTTTCACACCCTGCTTCAAAGCAACACAAAGTTTCTGCTTCAGATTTTGTATTGACCAGGTGGGGAGAGGAGCAGGGTGTCTTTGTGTCCTGCTGACAATGAAGGCACTCAGGTTCTTCTTTAATTTTTGCTATCTGATCCCCCCCAGCTCTTTATAAAAGACCCTGGGGACAGCAAACCCCACCTCACCAACTGGATATTGTCACAATTTCATTTTTTATCAATTTAGAGACCTTGAACTTATTTAGGAGTGAGAAAAAGGCAGGGGCAGAGAGTGTGCCTGCATGGGAAAGGAGTGGGGGAAGGAGAGAGTGAGAAAGATGGAGAAGTGTAAGGAATGAGCAGGGCTGTGCACCTCTCCCATCTTGCCATGTTTCACCGTCACCTCCTCGTTGGCAGTTCGAGGCCCTGTACCCAGAGGGGATGTGTCCTGGCTGGAGCGTCGTGGTCAAGGGCGAGACCAGTTCCAGTACAAGCATGTAAGGACACACTCTGCGCACAGCTCTCCTGGCTTGTATGAGCCAACAGCGTCGCTCCACGGCTCTCTACCAATTCTTTGTCTTATTGTCTTAGGTTTGAAATTAATTTGCTCTGTGATCCTGGAGACCAAATTGCTCTCCACTTTAACCCTCGTTTCTCCAGCTCCAGAATCATCTGCAACTCCTTCCTTGCCAACCACTGGGGGAAGGAAGAGGTTAATAGCACCTTCCCCTTCGAAGCAAAGGAGCCATTCCAGGTAACCCTGTGTCACCCCACAGGTGTCCTTGGGTGGGCCAGGAGTGACCCTGCCGATATTGGGGTCTTCCTCATGGATCTAGCCCTGCTTTTCCACCAGCACCATACTCAGCAACATCCCCTCTGGCTCTGTCTCCTTGTTAGCACTTCTGTTGTATCCTAATTTGCTGCTGACTTACACACAACTCTGACACAGACATGCAGAGCTCCAGCAATAATTTGTGGATGCTGCATTTGTTTACAGTTTAGGCTTTACATTATCACCAGTTTCTGCTATATGAAGAGCTCAATTTTTCCCTCCTTTTGCCCAAAATAGGGGCGAGCAGTGCGCTTGTCAGCTCTGGCAGGATTTAAAGTGGGTTGTAGGTCCATGTGCCAAGATCTGGGCACTCACTGACAGGATGGCAGCAAGGTCTGGTAAGGATGTGTGGCCACATGGTGACCATAACACAGTTTCTCTTTCAGGTTGAAATCTACTCTGACCAGGACTATTTCCACATTTTCATCGATGAAAACAAAATCTTGCAGTACAAGCATCGACAGAAGCAGCTTTCATCCATCACCAAGCTGCAGATTCTCAATGATATTGAGATTTCTTCAGTGGAAATCACCAAACGAGGCCTCTACTAGAGTTTGGAGTTGGAGCAGTCTCACAGACCATACCCCCTTGAGCTCCTGATATAGCCAGGGACCATCTCCTCCCCTTCTCCACTCAACATGTGCCATCACTGGCAAGGGAGCTAGCTGCACCTGTGTTGATAGTGGAAGTGATGGCCATTCCCACTGCACACCATCGAGCACCCAGCCATGTTCCTAACTGTATCCCAGATCATCAAAGATCTTCTGCCCCTACACCTTTGGGTGGATGATGGCCTCTGTAGTTCTTATCATTGTCGTTGGACAGCCTGAGAGACTGCTGCAGCACGTAGAAGTCTGCCCTGCGTCGTCTGGACACCTGAACGTTACCTTAAAAACTGTGTTTGCCCAAGAGTACGGGGTGAATTAACCCCAGTCCTCAGCTGGCCATGTGGCACAGGATTTAATGGATGTGCATGTTAGGGATGGAAAGGGACGATTCTTTCCAGGAGCTGGGTAAAAGTGCTACCACGATTGCCAATAAAATCAAACAAGGAAATCCCTGCTGATATGTCACTGGGCAGATCAATCAAGTTACTGATTCCCTGCAAATCTCCAGGCATGAACAAAGGCTGGTGACTGGGCAGGAGGACACAGGCTGAGGGTTGCTTGGTTTTGGCACTGGGAAAATACTGCCTTTTTGCTTTGAGGGCTAACACAAAATGAAAGTCCCTTGTAGACAGATGAGGGTGGTAAGATTCAACTCGCAAGATATTTCCAGAGGTTCCTATCACCAGTTGAGAGATGTTTGCTCAGCCTGTATCCTCGGAACTCCAGGCTCCTTAGATAGACTAAGGGTGATGTAAAAGGTCAGAAAAGGGTAAAAGCTTGCAGGCACATAAAAGCATGTGGTCCCTTCATCATGCACCAGAAATGCAGCTGGACTTCAAACAAAAGGATTAGAGTAAATCAGGGTCTAGAAATTATGATAAGTTTGGAATGAACAAATTGCCATTACTCCTGTTTCTTGTTTTCTTTTCTCCTCCTTTTTAGTTGTCTTTCAAAACAGTCCACTTGTCCCTTCCACCCTCTTCTCTTTTCCACACTCCTCCTTGGAGCACAGCATTTCTCTGACTCCTTGACCGGGCCACAGCAGGCTAAAAGATATTATTTTTACTTTGTTTTAATTACGCGCGTCATAAGAAGCATAATGTCACAGTGTTAAATCTGAACAGGAACTCGCTCCAAAAATGCAATTACAGCTGCCCAAATCACTCCTTTGTTCTTCAGACATAAGACAGACCACATTCCTGATGCAAAAAGCAAAGACAATCCCGCCTTGCCAGTCCTTTCCATCAAGGAGAAATCACTTGGTAAGAACTCAGCCCTGATCCGTCCTTGCCTTCGGGTGAGATCTCTGAAGGTCAGGGCTTTGCTCCAGCCTCTTCTCAATGCTCCAATTGGCCATTCCCAACTCTTCTCCCTATTTATAGTTTCAAGGGCTTATGAGGAAGAGGTGACTGTGGAGCCAACCACAACACATGATGCCACAAAGTTGACATTTATGAGTCTGTTAAAAAGTTTATAATGTTTTTCCAGACTATAAAGAACACTAACAGGAAACCATCCTGCTCTTGTGGCAAAGAGCACAATGGGAACACAAAATGGTCACAAATGGTACCTCCTCTCTCCAAAAAGAGCAGAAAACACCTTTTGGAAATGGACACGGTCTTGGCTGCAAATCAGGGAGGTTGGAGGTGGTGAGATGCCCTCTGGCCTGGAATAAATCTGTCACCACTGGGCAAGAGGGTCAGCTCAAATTCTGTTTGTCGTGATGTAACTCAGGAGCTCAACAAACTTTACTCCTATGGCCATCCCTTCAGTAAAACAGGCACAAACACAGGCAAAACCAGGCCCGCTGGGATCTCTGCATCATACATCTGATAATACTGAACTGCATTTGAAAGAAATTGTTCTTTTTATTTGTGCTTCTTTGGAGGTTGATGGAGGCAGATCATTTTTCAAGGAGGAAAAGTGACGAAATGATTTGGAAGGGTAAGATTTTGTACTTATATGGCTGCAGACTCCATCTATAGCCACCACTGCAAAAACATACCACAGTTTCATTGTTCTCCAGAAGCAAGCACAAAGGACCAGAGACAAACGGGGCGAAAAATATTTCAAGTACAAATAAATAAAAAGATGCCACAAAAAAATCAGGCAGCGGCAGAGATTGTGCCCTGACTCCTGAGCACATCCCCTCCAGCTTCTGCCAGCGGCTGATCTCACTCCATCACCATCTGCACCAAGAGAGCCCAATCACTCCTGACACATCCACAGCACTGCTGCTGGCTCCGGGATTTTATCTGCTGCCTCCTCCAGCCAAAACACTCCCAAGGGCGAAGGGGTCTTCAGAGCAAGAGAGGCCTGGGGAGCTACAGAGCATTTCTGGGAGGAAAACTTCAGGGCTGGCTGCTTATAGCTGTGTGGGCAGTTTTACGGGGAATGAGAGATGCCCTCCAAGTCTGTGACCCTCATCTGTGCCTTAAGGAGAAACTCCAGAGGAAAATGAAGCCCCACAATTATAATGGTCAATTAAACGCTCAGGAGAGGGGGTTGGCACATCAGACTTGCACAGAAGCACTGCATGCTGGTATTGAGGTGGTCAAAGGGACCAAATCAATCCTTCTTCCAAATTTCAACCAGCCTTCCTATTGATGACCTGGGCTTTGAAACTGGGGGTTGGGGGGGTGGGGGGAACGGGAACTGATGGCAATGAGCTCCTGCCCATGGGTACTTTTTGAAGAGCTGGAAGCCTTTTGAAGGGGAAGGAGCAGAGGCAGCTGGGGGTGCAGCTCTGGGAGGGACCAGCATTTCACTGCCCAACCTCCAGGCCAAGCTCAGTATTTTTGCTTTGGCCAAGTGCAGCACAAGAGCTGGGCTGAAAGACTTCCAGAGCGATTACTGTGGAACAAGATCAGGACTGCCCTAGGCAGGATCTGCTTATAAAGCAGCAGCAGCTGCCCTTAAAGCTTACATGAACTGGGGAGGGACACCTGGGAGAGAGAGATGTCCCTCAGGAGGCAAAGCCGGCAGAGATGGTGGCCTCCCACGTGGGCTCTCCCTTTCCCACTGACTCTCCTCATCTGGCCTGGATCTGCAGAGCTCAGTGAAATGCTCTGGCTTGTCCCCAGATCAATGAGGGGAAAATCAGACTCATAGTCCTTTGTGCCTGAGCTGTTCCAGGACCCCCAGGGCCATGGTCCCCTCTGGCAGTGTCAGAGGGCTGCAAATCTCCCACAAAGCATCTGCCGATGCATGATCAGAGCACGCTCCTTGGTGTCATTGCCACTGCTGGCAATCACCTACCCCAGCAGCAAGCACCAGCAATTTCCTCACAGGCTGGTGAGCAAACGGCTCCCACCTCAGCAACAGTCACATCTCATCAGCAGAGCAGCAGCCTAGAGACATCAGACTGCGTGACACTGTCTCTGCCAGCCTTAGCAAGGGACAGTTGGATATCAGGTGCTGGGTCCTGCCTCCAGATAGGAAAGGCAGTGTGAAAAAGGGCAAGGACCTGTTGCCAATGCAGTGGGAAAAACTCCTAGGAAAGCACAAAAAAAGGAGAAAGTCGTGCAGATGCTGGAGGTTTAGTTACTTACTCATAGCTAGAGAGCAGCCCTGGTGAAGAAAGGCAGGAGGAGCACAGCTGTTAACCATTCAGCTAACAGTTCCCTTTCTCCTCCCATTTCAATGCCCCCATGATGGACAACAGCTGGGCTGCAGCAGAGATCTTTGCCTCTCCACTGATCATAAGCAACTGTGTTGTGGTGTAGCTCATTGATCATGGACCCATGTCTATAGCATCTCTAATTTCCCACATCCCCAAATGCCTCCATTTTCCCAACAGGTTGCCACAGAAATAGCTGCTAGAGGTGCAGACCATATCAGCAATTACTTTTCTCCTTACATCCCTGAGTCCTTACCTAAGAGGCTGCTTATTCAACAACATGGGCTGTCAAACTGCTTAAATGCTCAGGAGTCACAGGTGTTTGCTAGCAGGACTGAGGAACACGAAGGGCAAACGTTTGGCCTTTTTCTGAAGAGTAGAAGTGGAAAAAAAAAAAAAACAACCAAAAACCAAACAAGAGGAAAGGAGGAGTAACTCTCAGTTCTGGCTGGGAAGTGGCATTTCTGAGGCAGCAGGCAGCCCCAGACTGCAGCTAGAAAGGAGCATCTGCTAGAAAGCAGAGGGATGATTCTTTTATTGCATTTACAGAGAGCTTTCTAAAGTATTTTATCTCACAGAGCCAGCTCAGACATGAAGGTACACCTCCCAGCCCTGAGCTTGCATGCATGGTGGCAGGTACCAGCTGCAGGCTAAATGCAGACTGGAGAGGGATCATTTCCTGAAAGAAAGGATCTCCTTTAGAGGTTGAAGGATTGGAAGCTGACGGTATCACTTTATTTGGCAGCTGTGTTACTGTATATCACTTGCCTCAGGAAAGGATGCCAGAAATTAGCCTGATGCCCAGATTTGATGGCCCTCCAGTTCTGCAGTCCATTCCAGATCCTCTTGCCAAAGCAATCTATTGTATTCCTTCAAGTTCTATGAACGTAGCTAAACCAAATCTCTGACTTTAACAGAGCACAAAGCAACAGCCTGTGGAGATCAGAATGCTTTCTCTGCACCATCAGACCACTGTAAGGCTGCCTGGGTCTTATAAAGCACTTTAAAACCATAGGGATCCAAGTATACTATAAAGAGAAGGAAGCTTCATAACACCCCTGTGCAGGTGAAGAAACCAAGGCACGTGCAGGAAAGCAGAAAAGGAAGGAGGGAACCGGGTGCTTTCACCTCCAGCCTGGTGCTCTAACCCTGCAGCTCATGGCTTGTCCCTGTCCCCTGTGGGTAGGTTTGTCTGCAGCTTTTCATGATCTGTCAGATGTTGCCCCAAGCTTTAATGAGCAAACAGACTTCCTGCTGAAACCTTCTACAGCCTGCAGCCCAGCCCAGGTCACACATGAGCCAGCCCCTTGTCTTAAATGACCGACCAGGGCCGCTGAGCAGCTTACTAGCTCCAGGAGGTTTCCATCCATCTGCACACAGATCTCATTGCTGTGGTCTCCGCTACTAATCAGCTTTTTCTGGCTTTTTTCATGCTCCAGCCTACACAACGACCAAAAAGCCACCAACATCCCTTCATTTTCTTCCCCTTCCTTGATGCACCACCTCTCCAAAGAAAGGCACAACCACTGTGTGATTTATTACACGCCAACCTAGCTGGTTTCAAAAATGGGGAGTAAAAACTGAGATGCAGCTATTTCACCGTCCAACCTCCACCCCTGCACTGAACTCCAACTACTGTCAGCTTTCATTTCTTGAAGTTGCTCTGTGCTGTGAACACACACTAGAAACAGAAAGACAGACCCAGTCAGTGGGGATGAGAGGGCAGTGACTGTGCTTCCAATTTAGCCTGAGTGCTTCCAGGTGAGTCACTGCACAAAGAGAGCCCAGGCATTATTACTAGAGAGAAAAAGTTTGCAGCTGATCCTCTTAACAACCTCTCAAAGCCTCTGCCTGCCTGATTTTCTACGACTTTAGTTGTGGAGATTCCTTCTAAAAGGGTACCCAAAATAAATAACAGCTCACACAGTGTTTTTCTTATCCTGTCAAAACATTAGAGCGGGCTGCTGGAAGGCATTCAGGCACAGGATCACATCTCTCCCTGCCTCCCAGCTGATCCCCTCCTGAATCCACAGAGCAGAAATCCCAAGGATTTCTTGATTAGAAGAAGAAAATACAGGAAAGTTTATTTTTAGACACATAACACTTGATCACCGAGCCCTTGTTGCAAACATGCTCAAATTCTAATTCTTATTGCACCCTGACCCCAGGCGTATCTGCTTTGTGACAGCTACCCACAAAGCGTCATCTATGCTGAGAATAAACCCTGCTCAGAAAGCCAAGCTCCCCCCTATTGTGCTCCCCAAAACCTTTATCTTCCCTGATGCTAGCAGATCTGGCCCCTGAGAGTGCTTTTTCTCAGAGCCTGCCTTTCCTTCCTGCCACCCTGCATTTCCCCTCGGCAAGCCTCTGCAGCTGGGAAAATGCACACAGTGGCAAATTTAAAGCTTTTGTCAGAGACTTCCCCCAGCTGGCAATCAGCTGATGGAACCCAGAAAGCTTTGTCATCTTAAAAGCCCTTTTTTAGCCTGTTGCATCTGGGTATAGAGCACCAGGGAAGCAATATTGTTATGCAAACCTGGCAGCCTGCAGGTAGGAGGATAGAGAACTGGCTCCCTTAACAGCCCCTGCTCTTAGTATTATCTGCCTTCCTCCTCAGCGATATCACTAGCAAACTGGTTAGACCCCCAGAGTGATAACAGGGTGAAATGGAGCCTCACAGCCCTGGTCAGACCACCAGATTTCCTGTACCAAATCTGCTTGATTTGGGCTTTGCTTTCAGTCTGGTTCTAATTGTTCCTCCCCAGGGCTGATGGTGCCTGTATTGATCAAGAGGGTGAGACCCACACACAAAACATGGACACGGACGAAATTCCACTGTTGCTTCAACTGATCCTGGATTACAGCTCAGGGGAGAGAAGGGCTGGATGCAGGCAGTGTTAGATGGTTGCTTTGCACGTCAGCTGCAACCCCTGCTACGTCCTGGCTTCTCTTAACTTCTCAAAGGCTTACTGCTTATTCAAAATCTTGTCTGTAAATTTGTGCAATGCATTAGGGATCCACAGCACTGATTTCTCCTTATAAAACCCACTTTGTTATGCAGTACATCTCTATTTAGTGACTCCCCTTTTAACGAGACTGGATCAAATTCGCTTGGTGTGGTCCTGTTAAGCAGGTGCCCTGCAGGAGGGCATTCAGCCCCATGTTACCCAGCCTGCTTCTTGCCTGCACTTCTGCACAAGCCAAAAGCAAAGATATCTGAAAGACAAATATTTCAATCACATTAACGGCAAGATGGTGTTTCATTGTTCTTGAGCGAGTGAACATCATATCAGACAAATTCTTCCGTACAAAATTATCTTTTTATTTCAGCCACGACATTTCCGGAGCACTCAATCTAAGAGGCTTCCAATAAAAAGGACGGAAGATAAGGAATTTGGCACATATCTGTTCATGAAAACAGACATCAGTGAATATTCTCAGGCATAAAAATGCATACATTCTCTCTTTAAAATCCTCCAAAGGACACTTGAAATAGTTTAAATGTTTCATTCTTTGATTGAGAGGGAAGAATAGTGGGAGAAGAAAGGTTTTCACTCTCATAGAAGTAATTACAAACAATAAACATCAACTCCCAGATGTTTTTTATTTGTTTTGTCATTTTATTTCCGAAGATTCTGACATGCACTTGGCATCTTCTGCATATTGTCTTTGTGCACAGCGCTGGCCTCTTATCTCCTCCTGGATTCACAGGCGCGTCAATGCGCTGACATCAGCGAACGCCACGCCGGAGCTGTGCTGAGGGCCTGGGCAGCGGTGCCAGAAATAGCTCGTGTGTCCCCTAAAACCACGGGGACGGAGCAGCAGTGGCACAGGGACGGAGCAGCCACCAGCAGAGGGAGCGGCAAAGCTAGCTCAGAGGTCCCCCAAGCCCATGGCACCCAGGATTTGGGAAGTTTTGTTGCTGGATTAGAGATTTGTAAGAAAATGACCCAGAAAAAAGATGGGCACTTTTTTTGCCCGATGCAAATTAATAAACAGTGATGCTGTTGCTCTCTCCTGATGGCAAGAGAGACACAGAGACAGGTTTCAGCATTAATTCCTGTTTATACCAGGCATTAGGAATGCTCACCCAGCCCATCCTGGGCTGCAGTGGCAGCAAGGTCCCTGGGAGCAGGAAGGACTGTGGTGTACGTAGCACAAGGGTGGATGAAGGGCTCAGGGAGCCTCCCTTACCCCAAGGTCCTCCCATCTCCATGCCAACAATCAAAAAGTGTCAGACAGAAGGGGTAAGTGGCAATGAAGGTGGATTTTATGCAGTGCTTTTCAAGGGAAGTCCATCCAGCACCTCCCAGCAAAACCAGTTGGAAATTATTTCACCAGTGCCACTGTTCCCCCCTAACACCGAGCTGGGATGTGCTCCCAGCTCACCTAACACAACCTGCACCTGCACAGTCCATCCCAATAGCACCAATCCAGCCCCCGCTTGACTGAAACAAGCCTCAATTTTTTTCCATTTCTGTGAAGTGAGCAGACTCCATCCCACACATCTGCTGGGCAAGCACAGGGTGGGAAAAGCAGCTCCGTCCTCAGAACAGGCCTTTAGGTCAAACCGTGTAGCTGGGACACAAACCAGGCATGTCGGGATGTACACTGGAAGAAAAGCTAAGCAAGCAAAGCACCCTTTGGTTGGGTGCCAGCCACCACCCAGGGGGTGAGGGATGCAGCTCTGCTGGGACCACGCAGGGGTGTGTGTCCCCCAGACATGGGCAGGGTGCCTGAGTGCTGCCCCCTCGTACTCAGCAGGGAGAAGAGTTTAAGAGGGGGGACTACCTGAGCTGCTGTAAGTAAATGCACAACCGGGGGAATTGCTCCACCTTCACACTCTCAAGGTCCACCCGTTCACCAGCACAAGCTGGAAAAGCCTCAGGGTTTCCTGAACTTACACCGGCTGTTGGGCTGGGACAGGCGGAGTATGGCGGTGGCTGTGCAACACCCAGCTTGTGCTGCAGTGGGAGCAGGAAGGTTGTGCTGAGACAGCCAAGCTAAATTTACCCTGCCCTGGGACTCTGATGTGCAGCGGGCAGAGCAGGTTTGGGCAGCTGTAGCAGGTTTTGGAGCTGTTGTGAGTTTTTCTGAGAGTCTGGCAAAGCCCCAAAGTGGCTGACTCACTCCTCCTCTCGGGTCAGTTCTTCGCAGCTGTAACTCCAGTGAGACTGGTAGGTTATTTCTGATGTACATTGCTGTATGATCACAGCCCAGTCCACTACCCTTGCTGGTGAAGGCTGGCTCCTCTCTCCAGTGGGCTTTATGTAGCTTCCACTCCAAAGCTCTTCCGTAAGAGGGGAGCCAATGTGAAAAGGGTACGGCACTTGTTTTTGTTGGAGATTCCCCATCCTGCATTATCTGGTGACTTTGAACTTGTTAGAATCAATCAGCTCATTATAATATGCCCCTGTCCTCTCTGTCAGCTGTACACAGCATAAAGATTTGTCATTTGTTGTTAGAGATGACTTGGCATTTGTGAGTTGTGTCAATGGATGCAAAAGCAGATTAATTGTACTTATATCGAACCACTGATCAACTTTGTAGTCTAGTCTTTTAAGGTTCTTTAGCAGTAAATCATGCAGGTTATAAATAAAGTGTATGGGGGATCAAAAAAGAAGTTAACTGTATTTATTAGCTTGAACATTTGGAAGGTAACTACCCAAAAAAAAAAAAAAAATGTTCAAGAGCCCTGGCACATTTCTTCACTCTCTTCTTTTGAATTCAGTTAATAACCTACTAAAACTGTTGACTTAAACACCTCCGCTCTGTTGTTTTCTGTGTGTAATGGCAGGTCTGCTTTGGGGAAGCTGGGCACTGGCTGGCAAGGGATGGGTACATGGAGATTTCCAATTGTTCGACCCTGGCCCGTGTAGTTGCCTGTTTGCAACAGATCTATTTGCCTGTGGAGCAGCTGTGGAATTGCAGCAGATTTTAGGTATCCATCAGAGTACCCATGCATTTCGCTGCATAGAATAATGTGTACCTTGTGCTTTGGGCAACACACTATAATTAGTTTGTAGAAGTTGTTTGTCTCTGAAGATCTATAAATACACATCCATAAAACTATAAGGGAATAAGCAGTCACACGCTTAAAGCAAATGCATTCTAATGCGGAAGAGCTTTATATGCTGATCACATTTCCGCCCCCCAAATGTGGCTCCACTGCTGATGTTTCTTTCATTTCACCTAAGGCTGACCAAAAATACTTACTTTCTTCTTTCACATAAAAAGACTAAAACAGATAGAGAATTTCCCACTGAAATCAAGGGCATTCACCATTCAGTGACAGCTTCCACCTGGGCTGTATTTGTTACCTTGCCCTGTCTCAGAGAAGGCAAAGAACAAAAAATAACCACCTCAGGCAGAGCTATCAGTTTCTCTTGTCAAACATTTCGCCCCCGTGATTCACTGGCACCCCCTAAGCACCTCCAGTCACAAGTTTCATTTTACAAACCAACCTTGTCCCACAGCCAAGCCCTTCAACTTTTTCCAAGCGACTTTCTCCATGGCTCATTCTTCCTATCCCTTCAGTTTAAGAGGAAAGACACAAAACTGGGTTTCTTTCTGGAGTGCTCCTTCTTGAGTGGGTTCCCACCAATTCCTGCTGCGGTGTTCGTCATCGGCGTACCGGCCTCTGCTGGGAAGCACAGAAGGGTGGGTTTGGTGTCAGACTGGAAGTAAGCAGTGACGTGCCTGGGTCTCGCCCTGCCTTGCCGTGGCTGAGCCCAGGCAGCCCCCAGGAGAGGGGAAGGAGAGGGGAACGCCAGAGACGCTCATACACGTCCCTGCCCGTCTGGTCCCCTCCCGGTCTCTGCCCGGTCCCAGCCCAGAACCTGCCCGGTCCCTGCCTGGTCCTGCCCCCGTTTGCCCGCTCCCTGCGCGCTCCCTTCCCACTCGCTGCCCGCTCCTGCCCGCCCCGGCCGCCCCGGCGGAGCTGTCCCTTCAGCACCACGGCCGGGCGCCCGGGCACTTGGAACCTGCCACTCGGGGCGCCTGGAGCGGCGCGGCTCAGCCTTGCACGGCTTCTGCGGGGCTGTGTGTGTGCGGGGCTGTGCGTGCGTGTGCGGGGCTGTGTGTGTGCGGCTGTGTGTGTGCGGGGCTGTGTGTGTAGGGCTGTGTGTGTAGGGCTGTGTGTGTGCGGGGCCGTGTGTGTGCGTGTGCGGGGCTGTGTGTGTAGGGCTGTGCGTGTGGGGCTGTGTGTGTGCGGGGCCGTGTGTGTGCGTGTGCGGGGCCGTGTGTGTGCGTGTGCGGGGCTGTGTGTGTAGGGCTGTGTGTGGGGCTGTGTGTGTGCGGGGCCGTGTGTGTGCGTGTGCGGGGCTGTGTGTGTGGGGCTGTGTGTGTGCAGTGCTGTGTGTGTGCGGGGCTGTGCGTGCGCCTGCGGGGCTGTCTATGTAGGGCTGTGTGTGTGCGGGGCGGTGTGTGTGTGCGGGGTTGTGTGTGTGCAGGGCTGTGCGTGCGTGTGTGGGGCTGTGTGTGTGGGGCTGTGTGTGTGTGGTGCTGTGTGTGTGCGGGACAGTGTGTGTGCGGGTCTGTGCGTCCGTGTGTGGGGCTGTGTGTGTGGGGCTGTGTGCGTGCAGAGCTGTGCGTGCGTGTGCGGGGCTGTGTGTGTAGGGCTGTGTGTGTGCGGGGCTGTGCGTGCGTGTGCGGGGCTGTGCATGTAGGGCTGTGTGTGTGCGGGGCTGTGTGTGCATGTGCAGGGGTGTGTGTGCAGGGCTGTGTGTGTGCGGGGCTGTGCGTGCGTGTGCGGGGCTGTGCATGTAGGGCTGTGTGTGTGCGGGGCTGTGTGTGCATGTGCAGGGGTGTGTATGCGGGGCTGTGTGTGTGCGGGGCTGTGCCTGTGTAGAGCTCTGCGTGTGCGGGAGCTGTGCGTGTGTGTGCGGGGCTGTGTGCGTGCGGAGCTCTGTGTGTGTGCGGAGCTGTGTGTGCAGGGCTGTGCGTGTGTGCGGGACTCTGTGTGTGGGGGTCTGCGTGGGTGTGCGGGGCTGCGTGTGGGGGGGGGGCTGTGTGTGCGTGCGGGGTTGTGCGTGTGCGGGACTGAGTTGTGTGTGCGGGACTGAGTGTGTGCGGGACTGTGTGCGTGTGCGGGACTGAGTGTGTGTGCGGGACTGTGCGTGTGCGTTCGCGTGTGCGCGCGGCGCTGTGTGCGGAGCGCACACTCCGTGCGGGTGGCAGCCGCGCGCAGGTGGGCGCCGGTCCCGCGTGCCGGGGTGCGGGTGCCTGCGCGCGGCGGACCCAGCGCTGCCCGCACACGCCGAGCCCGGCGGAGCCGCCCGCGGGAGGAGCCCGGTCCGGCGCTGCCCGCCTCCGCCCGGTGAGTGCCGCCGCGCCGCGGGGCCGGGGGGGAGCGAGGGACCGGGGGTCGGGGGAGGCGGGACCGGGGGGCTGGGGGCAGTCCGGGACCGGGGGGCTGGGGGCAGCCCGCCACCGGGGGCCGGCAGCGCTGCCGCGGAGCGCGCAACTTTCCCGGAAGGGAGGGGAGTCGCGGCGGGCCGCGGCCGGGGACGCTCCCCGGGGTTCGAGGGGGTCGTGGCCCCCTTCCCCTTCCCTTTCTCCCCCCGTCTCCCCGGGGCTGGGCACGGAGCCCGGGCCGCTGCGCCCCCTGCCCGGCTGGTGCCCGCGGAGCCGCCCCCCCCCGCGGCGCTCCCCGCCTCGCAACTAAGTTGCCGAGGAGCCATTTGCGGCCCGGCACCGTGCGGGGGGGCACGGCCGGCAGCCGGCGCTCAGCCCCCCTCTGCACCCTCTTTTGCAGGCGCGGCTGCTCCAGCTGAAGAGCTGACGGGGCTCTGCCCCGTTCCCCGGCGTGCCCGGGGGGGCTCAGCCATGAATTCCTCCCCCCCCGCCCCCGAGCCCCCCCCCGGCCCTCTGCAGCTCTGGCAGGAGGAGAACCAGACCCAAGGCGGGCTCTGGAACGGGAGCCAGGAGCTGGGTTGGGAAGAGCTGGAGAAGATGCTCTTCCTCTTCGTGAAGGAGCCCGTCACCATCAGCCTCACGGCGATGTACCTGGTGTCTTTTGTGGTGGGCTTCGTGGGCAACATCATGTCCATCAGGGTGCTCACCCGCAAGCGCCGGAGTCGGGTACCCAGCCTGAGCGCCACCCGCAGCCTCCTCCTCAACCTGGCGGTGTGCGACCTCATGGTGGTGTGCATCTGCATGCCCATCACCGTGGGCAACCTTATCTACAAAGCCTGGGTGTACGGGGATTTCCTCTGCCGCGCAGTGCCCTTCATCCAGGCTGTTTCTGTCTCCGCCAGTGTCCTCAGCCTGACCGTCATCAGCGTGAACCGGTACTACAGCGTGCACAACCCACTCAACGCCCGGTCTTTCTTCACCCAGAAGAGGATCCTCAGCACCATCCTGGTGGTGTGGTTGTTGTCCTCGGGGATATGCATGCCCCTCATCTTCATGAACAAACGGGATGAGATTGGGGTGGTGGAGGGCTTGCCTCTGGTGTTCTCCATCTGCAGGGAGATCTGGCCTCAGGAGAGGCTCAAGCAAGCCTACAACTTTCTGCTCTTCTGTGCCCTCTACTGCCTGCCCGTCCTGTTCAACATGGTCATCTGCTTCCTCACGGTGCGCCGGCTGTGGAGCCGCAGCAGCCGGCTGAAGGAGAGCACTGCCCTCAACCGATCCCTGCCGGCTTCCAGGCTGAAGATCCGGAAGAAGGTCGCGCAGATGGTGGTGGCCTTGGTCCTGCTGTTTGCAATCTCCTGGCTGCCCGTCTACCTGATGGACATCTGGATTGATTTCAACATCCCCAAATCTTTGCAGGATGTGACTCCTTCTCCTTGGATCCTGCAGCTCAGACCTTTTGCCCAGTGGCTTGGCCTAACCAATTCCAGCCTCAACCCTATATGCTACTGCTTTGTTGGGAACCTCTACAGGTCAGCCAAGGAAATGAAAAGCAAATACCACCAAAGAATGGTCTCCCTCTTTAACTTCTCTCTGTCTGAAGGGACAACCCGCTCCTCAGCCCCAGAGCTGCTCTCTTACCGGAGTTCAATGGAGTCTGCAAGGAAAGGACCCTCCGCCACCCCCCACCATGGGCAGGAGATGTCAGGGAGGTCATGGCCGCAAGAACAAGTGTGGACGCTTGAACTCCTGCCAGCACCCACCTCTGAACACTGTCTCCAGCGAGAACACTTCCTTGTAATTCTGCTCAGGAAGTGCATCGCGTACCCTCATCTGCATTTAATGACTCTTTAGAGGTCTTTCCAAACCGGCTATTTTAATGATGGAAAAAAACTTTCTTCTAATCTCTCCCATCACCAGTTCCAAAATACTGAGACAGGGAAAGAAGCAAGTAACGATGATGTATTCTAACTCAGATCAAGTCTTAAGACAAATTATTTTTACTGGGGACAACTAGATGTGTAGCCTGTTGCCCAGTCAACAGTCACATAATTAGATAGATCAACTTCCCAACGAGCGAGCCCTCCCCGCAGCTCCGTCTCTGCATGCAGAGATACTGTTTGGATACAGCAACGGTTTGGCAGCTTGCTGCTCACCCTGTGCTGATAAAGAGCAGTGAAAAGAGGCACTCTCCGCTCCAAATCCATCAGTTGTAGTTGCAAGCAGTGAAGAAATGCTAGAAACCGCATCATAAAAAGTAATAGCAGTGGCGAATTTCACACACTTTACCACTTGAGATTTCATTGTCTGATCGTATTGTTTCACTCCTCCACACAAATAAATTCTCCTGATGTGAAGAGGCAGTGCCAGAAGTACTAAAGCGACCATCACCATTCCACACGTGGGAATTCAGAAGGAATAATGTGGCCTTGGAGGTGATTTAGGAAATGCAATAGGAAAATATTCTTTGGGCATCAGCTTGCTTTCTTGCAGCTATGTTCCTGTGGGTAGAATGGAAAGAACTGGGCATCTATTAACATGATTTGCACTTGAAAAACCAACCCTTGTTCAGCTGTGTCTGTACCAAAGTCAATGGCATGTGAAAATAAAAATAGAAAGTGGTTTATAGCTAATAAAATCAGAATCTACTAATGCAATGCTCTTTGTCTGGGAAGGAGAGAATCAAAGTGCTTGCTTTTCCTGAGAACCAGAAGTAGGTTAAAACCTATTTTTTCCATCATCTCCTTTAAAGGAGGCTTTGATAAATAAATGGTATACTTTTATTATGTTAGCATCGAAAGGCACCACTAAAGCTCGAAAATCCTATTGCACTGAGCAAAAGACCTTTCTCCCAAAGATCTAAGTGAAAACACATCAGACCAGGCAACAGGTGGGAGGAAAAAAAAATGCAACAAAGACCCAAAAGGCTGGAATGAAACTAGGGATCAGCCCCTTCCCTGTGCTGGCCCAGTGCTGTGGAGAGAATGGATGCACACCGTCTCCTGGTGCCAGAGGAGCCCGTGCCGTGGCTACCTGTGTACCAGCACCCGCTGCAGCAGGGCTCACTCTTTTAGCATGCACCAAAAGGAATGCAGCAGCCTTCCTGGGAGAGGATTTAACATTTAATGGAACTCAGGTTTTGATGGCTGGGGGGGGCTTTTTTGTATTACTGAGCAGGGAATGATATTCTGGGGAGTCTAAGTTTCAAATAATATCCTCCTGCCTTCTAGAGAGCTTTTGCTCACAAAAAAATAGAGGCAAAAAAAAAGCCGTTCAACTCGACAGTATTCCCACCTTTGTAATGATTGTTCAGAAACATTTTCCATTAACAATAATCTGCCTGGAAAACAAAAGATTCCTCCTTAACAAGCAGTGCCATCCACAATTTGTATTCTCCTTTTGTGCGAATGAGAAAGAAATTACAAGTACGCAGATTTACTTTGGGTGAGAAATGGCTTTTATGTGTGCTGGGAGATGAGAACATCTGCATTTTTGCAGTTGATATAGGAGTGTACCTACTGCCTGATCTTTTAGTAGCTGCGGAGAAGAGCCTGTGGAGATTTTATTTCCTCTTTCAAGGCATATTTTCAGGGCTGGCAAAACGTGCCAGGCTGAGGAGCATTAAAAGCTCGCTCTGAATGCCCACTGACTCCAGGTCCTGTGAACAGATGTCCTCCCCCCGGACCAGACGTGACACAATACTGAAACGTCCCTGCATTGCCCAGACCAATGTATTTAGCCCTGCCCTGAATAAACCACAACAAAAGGACTGCGGAGATGCCAGATCAGCTCCGTCCCATGTGGTGTCCTGGCTCTGAAATGATGTGAAGGTGCAAGAAATCCACATTTTAAAGTATCCCAGAAGAAATTACTATTTTTTTCCCTCTCAGTTCATAGCTGATGCCTGGATCCTGCCCTGAAAGTCTCTGTACCCTCCACGGAGGCAGAAATACCAGGGATGGTGTGTTCTCCTGAACGTGCCTGTGCCTTCCCCTCCTGACGCTGATGCCCCTGCCTTTCTCCAGCCCCACAGCACTCCTGACCACCGAGATACACGGTGGCAAGGGCCACTCCCACCAGGCAAGGTCGCCTCCTCTTCACACTTTTAGGATGTATTTTCCAGTTTCATTCAGTATTGCTGTTTTCCTGTAATAAAGACAAATTGCTCATTTCAGCTCCTCTCTGTCTCCCTCGGTCGCTCTCCCCCATGCTCCACCTGCTTCTCCACTGTCTCTACAGCGAAATCCCTCCCTGCTTCCCACCGTTATCCTCTTTGCCTGTGAATTCCCCTCACCCCAACAACCCATTCATGTCTTCACTCGTCTGATGAAAAATCCCTTCCTGTCCCACTGATCTGAACGGCTCCTTTTGTGCTGCAGACACCTGTTTGCTATGGAGAACGCTGATTTATTTTGCAAGGCTTACCCGACGGCTGCCAGGTAGTAATGAATTTTGGTCACTATCACCCAAGGGTAAATGAAAAGCAGTGACGTCAATGTGAAAGCCACATAGCATCCCGCAAGCCGCCTGGGCTCTGGCAGTGATTTTATTAACCTGAACAGGTCTGTGTAATGCAGCAGTGCCTGGGTGACTCACGCTGGCTCCCAGTGAGATGAAACCTCAGCATCTGAGAAAGTGGCTTTTTTCCCCTCCTAGCTGATAAAGAATGTCTTTGTATTTAGGGCTGAGAAGAGATGTGGGGGTCCCCTGGGCCACACAGGCTCCTTGTTTGGGATGGCAGGTACTTTGATAGGTATTCAGGGGACTCCTGACCACTGCAGGAATCAGGAGCAGACATGGCTCTGGCTGGTGAATGCAGATCGTTTCCTCCAAGGAGCTCAAGCCGAACATCTCACACTTGGTGTGTGGTTGAGGATATGTGTTTCTCTTTAAATGCGCCCAGGCAGACTGGAAATGGGAATTTTAGATGTCTCTAGGACGACGTTTTCACACAGCAATGCTGCTAATGCATCTCAGTCCCACTTCTTCCCCCACGGGTCTTTCTTCTCTGCTTTACCATTCAAATAAACACAGGCAATTTATAATATTACCAAAATAGGATGTTTAAAACACCTTTACTTAGAATCATAGAACCATTTAGGTTAGAAAAGACCTTCAAGACCATTGAGTCCAACCGTTAACCCAGCACTGCCGAGGCCACCACTAAACCATGTCCCTAAGTGCCACATCTACACGTCTTTTAAATACCTCTAGGGATGGTGACTCAACCCCTTCCCTGGGCAGCCTCTTCCAATGCTTGACAGCTCTTTACAGAGAGTTGCTGTTCAGTAACTTTCCCTGGGAATATTCCATGATCTGCTCTTGTACTGTCAGTATTGTCTCAAAGATGCTACAGGTTTATTTTCCGCCTGTGAACTGCTGAAGAGATGAAAAAAAGAGATAATCTTTTGTATGAGGTATCATAGAGGTACATACATTCACGACTCGTACGTAGCCCTCATATGGAGAATGATGAATCACTTTTTCTTTTAATAAAATACTCAAGGGAAGGCAGTGAAATGATTAGACAGCATGTGTAAGGACAAGGCAGCACCTTTTCTCACACTGCGGCAGCCGCTGAGCTCACAGGCAGAGGAGGCGGTGAGGGCTGAAAACAATAAAAAGAGTTCAAGAGGAGACGGAACTGTTCACAGCAGAAAGGGCTACCAGAGGCTATTAAAAACAATGATGCCAAATTCTGGCTTAGAGGTTGTTGTGTATTTAACCTACAACCGCCGTCTTGCTCCTTCCCAGGACACGTGTTACCAGCCACCATTGGGTGCAGGACGCTGGGCTGAGCATTGTTTGGTCTATTCAGTACCCTTGTTCTTACATTCCCATGCAAAAAAACCTCCACACTAGCCTGAGTCCTGTTTTAAAGAATAGGGGGAGATC
This sequence comes from Falco naumanni, assembly GCF_017639655.2. Lineage (NCBI taxonomy): Eukaryota > Metazoa > Chordata > Aves > Falconiformes > Falconidae > Falco > Falco naumanni. The sequence continues at coordinate 82,985,933 of NC_054057.1, read as the reverse complement.
AGGGGATGATTTCAGACCTGGCATAGTTTGATCAACAGTAAAACTTTGCAGGACACAGCCATCTGGAGGTAGGACACACTAATGCTGACACAGCGCAGGCTGAGAAATGCTCACTCAGTCACTTGCAGAGCGCGAGCTGAGGAGTCCCAGGGGACATGCCTGGTGCCCCTCCGGTGCAACACAACAGAAAAAACAGATCCATCCGTCTTCTAATATTCATCAGCCCTCTGGGTAGACCAGCACCTTCACTGCCACAACCCTGAGCATCCCAGAAAGGAGAATGTCCTCCAAAGCAAAATTCCTGCCTGTTGGTACTTTACATATTATATTTATTGATGCTGGGATTCAAACTAGGATGGAAGCTGGCTGGTGAATTATCTACACCACCAGCATCCCCCAGCATGGTTCCTGTGTCTCCTACTGTATCCCCCCACCACAGCATAGCCCATACACAAACATCTCAGCTCTCCTGACTTGAAATATCAAAAAGAACAGGGAGAGCACAGGAGCTGCCTAGGTTTCCAGTGCGTTGTGATGACCTTCTCGTAAAGAGCCAGAGAACTATTGGTACAGATTTTCAAGGAATAATCAGCATGGCTCAGTTTACCTTTGTGACTATATTCTGCACGAACATAAATCACCAGCAGCTGCTGGAACAAATAAAAGAACAGCTGTGGGCAGGTGCAAGAGATTGCTGGAGCCCACTAGGAAAGCCAGCCACCAGGGAAGTACTGCTCGCCTGACACGTACCGGGGTTGTATAAAACTCTCCCAAACTTTCTGCAAAGGAATGACTGCTGGTTAAGTCGGCCCCAGGCACACAGGAATTGCAGTAGTTGCCTCCTCTCCCTGCTAAACATCCTTAGGCAAAGTCCCAGGACTCAGAACCGACACAGCACAGCTGCAGAGTCAGCGCAGTCTCATGCGACTGCCCAGCCCCAAGCCTCCCTGCCAGCCCGCGATGGAGGCTCCAGCTGTCCCCATTTAAGGATTTGTTTCACTCTTAGCTTGAAACAATCAGGAAAACTGTGTCAGGGGCAGAGGAGGAGCCACATTAGGGTGAGTGCCTGATCTGGAGTGGGAGGGGTGCTGCTTTCTACCTTACAAGGGTTCCCACTCATTAAAGGTTGTGAGGCTGTCATATAATCCAATTCTTTCCTTAATATTTTATTAAAATAATAATTTTAAAATATTTCAACAATAAAGATAGATGCGGCACTTGCAGAGAACGTTTTTTCCAAGTGAGGAATCTACACCAGAGTATTCCTGTTCGGTGTCTCTTGCAGATTGCAAGAAAGCCCCTGAAGAACTCGGTGCCTGCAACACACCAACTCAGCACTGCCAGCACAGGGGGCACCGTGTGACTGCCCCCACCGTGTGGGGAAGGGGACGTGTCATGGAGCTGCAATGTCACCTTTGATTTAAAATGTTTTCCCTGCCCGGCCTTTTCCCTCTTACCTCATTGCACCCTAAGACAGCTGGTTTATGTTGCAAACTGGGGTGGGGAAATCACCTGAGGAGACATTATTTTTAAAAATACATATGAAATATTTCTGCCCCTGAAAGATTCAGGCATTAACAGCTTGTCCCCATATGCCTTACCCCATCTCTCTGAGTTTTATGATAACAGAGAGCTACCGTGGAGCACAAAATGCTGTGTGCACTGTAGGATAAAATTACCAAACTTTAATCACTCCTTAATCAGGCAGGCGTTTCCCAGCTGCAGCACTCTGCCAGGCTCTTGGGGTCTGATCCGTCTGCCTGGCAGCTCAGCCTTCCCCTGCCCCTGCAGGAGGTGGCTCTTGGTGCCTGGCCAAGCCAAGGCTCTCAGCTCCGCACCTCCAAACACCAAGGACCACATCCTCAAGCAGAGCCTCCGGGGAGGCTTCCTCAGCTGGCTCCTGTGCTCCATGAAACAGGCTTAGCCACAGCCTGGAGATGCGTTGCACTTGGCTGGGGAGGTTGGACTATTCTCATTTCTAATCACCGCAGGGAGGCTGAGATCGTGAGGACCTGCCGATCACCAGCTGGCGATGCTCCAGCATCTCTGGGCAGCTGCACGGGCATGCTGCTGCCCCAAGTGCTGCATAGGCTTTGCCTTTCTTCGTTTTCCGCTCGAGGTGTTTTCAGTCAGCCCCTGCCCTCCTCTCCTCAGCTATTCATCACGAGAACGGAGCTGATGAATTAAAGAGCTGTATGAATGGGTCTTTAGGCAAGAGGTATCCCGTTACCTGGTGCTCACAAGTCATGAGCTGCTATTTCTTGGTGTGAAGAAGGAAAAGGTGGCAAAAAATACAGGAATTAAGCTGAAAAAAAGGGGAACGAAAGAAAATCCAGGCGGGCAAATAAAACCGTCTTAAGGCAATTACTGGGGAAGAAATAGAGCTGCCAAGGATGCTAAAGCTCTCTCACACCTGCTAATCTCTTCTGATAAAGGTCTGAGTGGTTAAACTAATAAGGCTATTAAATTTGCAGTAATCATTAGCAGAGGCAGCCCAAGGATCTCACAAAGCCACATGCCTGGAGGAAGAGCGTTTCCAGCATGAATGTGCCCAACCAGCAGCAGGGAAGCAGGACCCGCACCTGAGATGTCAGTGTGACTGCTGAGCGGCTGTGGCTCCGTAACCTCCCTGCCTCCCTCAGCTGGGAACTGAACCTGCGCTTCCTAGGGCTCCATCCAGCACTTCTGCTCTTTCAGACTGTTCATCTGGGCTTTGGGTAGCACAGGAGGAAACAAGAACTTCCCGCACAGCCTCACAGCATGGATGGGGATTTGGAGTGGGCTGACTCAAAGTCTCCACAAAGGTTGGGATGTTCTCCTTCAAAAGCTAATGATGTAACACAGCCTCTGGCCGAAATGCATCAAGAAGAGAACATGCAATGGCAAAAGCATAAAATAAATCCTCCTCCCAAACCCTTGTGGCAGGGTCAAGGCTGTGATCCACTCCTCTAAGTGAGAAAAGAAACAGGCTGGGGTGGGCTGAGCAACCCTGCAAGGTCCATGTAGTGACCCCAGCACTTCGGGGAGGAGGTGCAGGGGCTCATCCATGTGGCAGCATGAAAGGCTGATCAAGAGTCTGTGCAAAAGCACCACTGATGCCATTGCTCCAGCACAGTTCCCAAGTGCTGGCGAGGCGGTGGGGAGCAGGGAAGCGCGCACAAGCTTAGCTGCTGCCTGGGAACATGCCGATCCCGCTTCTCTTTCATTCCCGCTCCACCGCTGTTGACTTCGACAAGAGTTTCTTCTGATTTATACTAGCAGATTAGAGTGAAGCCCACAGTGAATGAAATACTGTCAAGGTGAGGCTGCTGTCATATCAGCTGCTGTAATTCCATCGACTTAATGGATCTGCTCCTAATTTACAAGTCAGAGCTGGATCTGGCACTACAGGCTGAGTACAAAGGTGTCATTTTTATATAGTCAAATTTATTTCTGAAATAAATACCACATAAGATCTTTACAAGAGGTCTGAGCTGCAATGCATTCATTTTTCTCCCTGCAGAAAGGCGAAATTCTCACTAATGTGTTCAGGTTACCTTCAGGTCTCAAGGTTGGATACTTTCCAGCCATCTGCTCATTCCACGTGGGCCCTCAGGGGCCAAAATGGGCAACTGTATCCTCTAGGGAGTCCTCCAGGACTTTGCTGCAAGGGGTATAAATCCCCTTCCCAAGCCTGCCTTTTGCTGGGAACAACACAGCAGCCTGATGATGTGCAGACTCTTGCAGTGATAATTAAGATAACAAAGAATACATAGGTTTCCATCTACATCAGCTTTTCTTGTTTACCTCAGAAATAAAGATCACATATATATAAGCAGACTTCCCAGTTAATAACGGTGTAGGCATATCAAGATTAAAACACCCTGGTCCCTCCAAAATCAGTGAATACTTGTGTGACCACAAGCTGTGAATGGAAATTCGTAACTTAAGCAATATCACAGGACTGACTGCGGGGGAGTGAGATGGATCTGTGCAGACACACGTCCCAGAAGAACACAGCTATGGCAGCCACGTGTCCGCATCTGCAAGCACAGTGCGGGAAGACTCTGTAGGGTGGGAAAGTCTTTGCTCTCAAGTAAAATAATAAAATACTCTTCTTGATCTCATATTCCTAATTCCCTTCCTGAAGTCCAGGCAGGACAGCCCAGAAGCCAGAAAGCTACCAAAATTGTCATGGAAACAGCAAAGCTTTTCCGCAAGGCACAGTGCCCAAACTGGAAGGCAGAACTCCGAGCAACAAACTACTCACTCTTCCATCTTTCACTCCATCAAGTAAAAAGTGGAACTTGGGAAAACGGGGGGCGGTGATGACTGCTGGGGTCTGGCGGTGATGACTTCTGGGGTCTGGCAGTGATGACAGAGCAGCTCCCCCTCCTCCACGCCCCTCGCCACGGGAAGCCAAGACAGCCAGCGCCAGGACACCAGGAAAGCTCCTTGCCCCTGGTTCAGTTGGCTGCAAGGGTACAACGCAACGGGACAGCACGACCTTACGTTCCTTATCCACAGGCTTGAAGCTGTTGAATAAAGCACTAAACCAGACAGGTAACCAGAGGCATTTTGGCTGCCTGCTCTTGTAGCACAGGCGCATGGCCCAGATCCCACAGCCCCTTCTCATGTCGGCAACTGGAAGTGACAGGAAGGAACCGTCAGGGCACGGCACTTTCTGATGGAGGTCCATGTCCTGCCCTGAGGGAGCAGAGATGTGCTCTGCTAGTGAGAGGAGGACTCAAAAGGAGTGAGAAAGAAAAGTGGCGTTTCATTTTAGCTGATAAGCCTGAGAGTATTCGGTCAAGCAGCCTTTGCCCATGGGAAATGCTTTGATAGATTATTGTTGGGCTTTTTCCCAAGTCCTTTCTCAACTGTGAGAAAAGTTAAGCATTATCTTTTTTATTCCTTGGCATGCTGTGCTGGAATAAGAAATCTGCAAATAAAGGAGAGAGATGATGGAATGTAAACCTGAACGAAGAGCTGGACACATACGGAGTTGAAAACAGCTTAGATAGCGGAGCAGCAAGAAAGAAAACAAAGAAAATAACCTTAGATGAGCCCACCTCTGTACCTCCTCTGCTAGGAGGAGCTGCTTCGTGAACCAGAGAGCCGACACAGGGACTACATGCATTTGTCTTATCCTATATGCCTCTCCTCTTAGTATGCGGCGGTCTACTGTCCACCCAGGGGAAAGGGAGGACAACTGACCTTGGCAGTCCCTGCTGCCCCTTCCACGGCCCCACCATGGAAAATGCCAAGAAACTCTCCCCATGCCTCCCTCGTAGCACAACATGAGCTGGGACTCGACTTTCCTCAGTCCTGCCATTCCCGAGGAGATGCTGGGAGCCTGGTCCTGCAGGCTCCACAGCCCAAGGCTTCAGTCCAGGAAAGGATGGGCTGGAGCCGTACAGACTCCATTGCAAGGACTGGGTCCTCAAAGGAAACACTATCCGCATGCATTTGAAAATAAATTATTTAATTTGTCCTTTCTTTGCTCCTATTTTTATTGCTAGCCGTTTAAATTATACAAATGAGGTTTTCGCTTGTCCTGTCCCCAGAGAACCAATGCATTAAACAAAACATTAAAATATACTCATAATCACGGACATTCTCTCATATATATTTATAATCTCTGAATTACTGGCATTAATGCAGAAGTGGTTTCTATGAGCTTATCACTTCTCACTGCTTCTGTATCCAAAGTATACAGCACATGAAAGATAACCACATTGAAACTACCCAGCCATTAACACATCTGCCATCCAGAAACAAATGCAAGGAACAAATTTACAAGGAAAAACCAGTGAAGGAGATAAATACAATTACAGTGATGTGTCTCCACCACTGTCTCATCATTAAGGACAGTGATAAGAGAGTTAAGTGTCATTCCCAAGGCTCTGGCTACTTGGGGGCTGTTTCCAACAGGAGCAGCACTAAGCAGAGAAGAGGAGCAAGGTGAAAAACACACAGTGACCCAGGGCAAACAGGCTGGCTTGTCACCTGCATGCAGCACAGGAGCCCCCCCAGAAATACTGGAGGGGACAGCCAGTAAAGAAGGCAGGAGGTTAGGCCATATTTTGCATGGTTGCATCCAAACTACTTCCCATTTTCAGAGAGAAACAAGACACCAAGAGCAGCCCTCAGCCACACTGCAGGAGAGGGGGTTAGGAAAGGATGAAGGTGCTCAGTGCTTCTCAGGACCAGCAGATAGAGCTGCGGCGGCCTGCTCCAGCCCCTCCATCACTCTTAAGCTCCTGAAGAGGTGCTCATCCCCATCTCAGCCACAGTTTGGTGCTGCTTTCACAGACCAAGCTGTGCCCTGGCAAGGCGCGGGTGTCAGGATGCCTGCCCAAGAGCGGGCTGTCTCACAGCCACAAGCAGCTGTGGAGCCCGGGGGATCTCCCTCTACGTGGTCACCAAAGCGATAGAAAATAACACCTGCTATGCCTAAGTCTCACTCCCTTCTCATATTCCCCTTGCCTTTCTGTTTTTCCTGGGGGAGAGATTGCTGCAGCTTTATCCCAGGGTTAGAAGAGTCAAGCCTGGTGCATCTAATCGCAAAGCCAGCCTCTTCCTTGTGCTCCAAGCACCAAAACACAGACACAAACCCTCCGACACACACCGCTCAGCTGGCTCATCTTTGCAACCCCACCAACAGCCCCAACACCGTACAGCTTTCCTTCTAAGATCTCTGCATTTTAAGGCAGGAGCTGCTCTCCAGCACACCAGCTTGATAATCTGACTTATTAGGAAGCCCTCAGCCTCCTGTTTCCATTCCGTACCGATGCTTTGCAGCCCCCAAGTGCCTGTTTGTAGGTGGCCAGCTGTCTGCTTGATTTGTGAGTACCCCTTGAACCACTCACAAATTCAATCAACAGCCCTTGCGGCAATCACTCTCCCAGCCACACCGAATTCAAGGGATGCTACAGGGAACGGCCAGTCCTGAAAAGCTGACCTTCAGCATCAATAACTAATGTTGCTAAAGCCGACTCCTTAGACATTAGTAAGACTGACTGCTGCTCCCTGTAAGATGCATTGATGCCAGGCGCAGCCTGAGTGTGTATTAGTAATAAGTTACTGTAGGTACCTCTCAGTTTCTTCAATCAAAAAGCAATCACCTTCCTCCCTTCCCCATGGCAACCAGAGTTTAGTAATCACCTCATCACCTATTCCAAATGGAGGCTGAAATACCTGTTCCCAAAGACTGAAAGCTCCAGTCTTTATTCAACTGCAAATATTTGTTACTCGCTCAGACAAAGCATCTTCCAGTCTGCATGTGGATAAATGTTCCCTTCTCCAGTTTGAAGTATGGTGAGATGGGAAGGGCAGAGAAGGTAAGTATTTAAACAGCCTGCTAAAGGAAAGCCATGCCTGGAGATCTAGAAAACCAAATGCTCCACAGGTGAAACTTCCAACATAAAAGCAAACAAGGGATCAGGAATGAAGTATTGCATCTTGGCCACAGAGAAGCCTTCTCATATCTTTTTTTCTGGCTTTTGCAGACAAGTTGACAGCCTGAATTATCAAAGCATTTGTGCTACACAGAAGGTATTCTCATTTTGGGGCTGATGTGGCAGAAGACATCTCAGCCAGGAACAGAGGTCACCATTTGTTTCTTTGCTGTCAGCTTTGCTTACAAGAAATTAGCTACTATGACTTCCAGCCTGGCCAGAGATAAAGCCAACAGTGGATCTCTCCGTGCTTGCAAATATGCTGCCAAGGAGTCTGAAAATAGAGAGCTAAGCCTCCCAAGACGTGACCAAGATGCTGAGCACTCACAACAATCTTCTCCAAAACCACTTGCTTCATAGGGGTTTTCTAACAGTAGATTCTGGCCCAATACAAAACCCGAGTACTGAATTTTACTCAAAAAATGTGAAAAGCAGGGAAATCATATAAATTCAAAACCAAATGATGACAATTTAGCCTTTTTTTTCTAAGTATTTGTACTGTAAAAGTGATGCTGATTATATGGCATGAGGAAAATAGGGAAAAAATCTAAGTATAAATGTTTTCTGGACTAACATTTGAGACCTGGGGAAAAAACTCATTTTAGAGGGCAAAGAAAGGAATTGTGCTGCATGGTAAGCTATCTGCAGTCCTCGAAGCGAACATAAAAAGCCTCCGACAAGAAAGCGCTCAAAGCGATGCGCTACATGGTGGCACCATCTACAGGGTGTCCACAGCCAGGGCTGGGGAGCGGAGGGACCACGACGGGAGCCAGTGGTACCCCACAGGTGAATGCGGGACACGGTCAGGCTGTAATCTGGGAGTGCTGACAGGCAGAAAACATCTGCAAAACCCAGAAGAGCTACTGGCTCCATCTCACAGAACCTTCCCTACCGTCGTGCAAACAGGCGAGAGACCCTCTTACACAAGCTCCGTCTGCAGCCCTCCAAGGGCACAGCAGAGCAGGCTGCACGTGTTCTGCTGTTGAGCGCATGAGCCACACGCCAGCTTTTGGCTAGGAAATGCCACATGCACATTCCTCCTACATCGGAGAAATACAAACCTAAGAAAACATCCAACAGAAACATTAAGTAATCGCTTTTGAATGAGCTCCCTTTCGATCCACACAGTGGAAAGGGTGTGGTGCTAATTCAGAAGGAGGGTTTACATTAAAGCACACAGCACACACAACGCCTTCATAAAAGCTTCCCTGCTGGCCTAGCCCTCAGTTCACGTGCTTGGCTTCCAACCTGCCTAATCTTTGTGCTCTTCAGTGGCTCCAGACCTCATCTTTGGCATGCCTGAAAGCACCCAGCCCCTCCATCACGTCATGGAGGTGGCCTCCTGTGCCCTTGCTACCCCACAGCCCCAAGGTCAGCATGGATTTCCTCCTCCCAAGCACTCCAGCTCTGCATGTCACAGCATTCAACTCTGCTCTCTTCAAAAGCAGCTCCCTTCAACAGGAGTACAGCTCACGGCGTTCTTATAAAGAATGCACATCCATAATCTTTTCCTCCCAGGTTTCACAGACCATATAAAAATTTCCCCAACACTCACACCTTGCTATTAGAGAATTACATGCTGTGCTAGTCACTGAGTAAGATAAAGTTATAAGCTCTTGGAACAAGAAGATGCCAGTTTGGCATCATCCTCTGTTAAATTGCTTAATACTAATCCAAGTTTTTCCACAAGACTGCTTTCAGGTATATGCCTGGAACGTTTGATATCTGGGTTTAATCTCCACCATCACAGATTCTGTGGCTCCTGAAGAATAAACCTCTCCATGACACAGAGTGGTCCAGAGATCCTTAAGATGATATGAAATGAATGGGAAGCCATGCATCTTCCTAGGTCTGCTGCTGCAACGGGATACCTCGTCAGAGGTATCTCAGTAATAACTACTGAGAAGTTATTAGTACTTTTACAGCTCAGGTGGTTGGGGATGTTGTTGTGGCCCAGAGACATTCCAGCACCCTGAAAGTGAATTCTGGGATATCTGAAATGGTAGTTCATTGTATTTTGTCTTGTTCCAGTTCCATAGGAAACAAGCCAGGATTCCTAGTCCGACCCCGAATCCCACCACGCAGCCATTCTGTAAGTAACCCGATTTTAAAAATAATGTCAAGTTAAAAATCAGCTTGAAAATAATCCAGCATTAAAATTACTGAGACTCTGGCCTCTACAAAGAAAGGCCATTAAATTTAATTCCCATGCTTCTGTAACATATACCAGACAGACAAATGGAGAGGGTTTTTTTTTTAGAATTCAGCTTTGCAATCTAGTTGATGCCTCAGCAGAATCACTGCCTTGCATCCCATGCCTGCTTGCATCATGATTACAGCACCAAAGGAGATTTCCACAGGGATTTCTGACAAAACAGGATACAATTTGTTGACTGTCTTTATGATGACCTGATGAGACACTGGAATTTTCATTCCATATAAGTGGAACTTAAATTATTTACAGATGAGCTACTTCAACCACCGATTTTTGCGAGGCGTGAGGGAAGTCTAGATTTCACCACATTTCCCAGCTGGAGATAAAAACAATTTGGAAAAGATTTGCGGATGACTTCATGGTGATTTTGAACTGTAGCTTCTTCCCCACATACCAGTTTTGTGTCTCTCACAGGTCAGAGACATGGATTTTGTAACTTACATCAGCTTTCATTTATGGGGAGAAAGGCCATATCTTTGCTCTGAGCGAGGCTCCTCCGACACCTGAGCTTTTAAAGCAAATAACAAAAGTGATTTTGTATTATCTTGAAACTTGAAAATAATGTGGAAAAAAAATGTGTGTAGTAATGGTTCTATTTTTGTTCCAGCCATTGATGATGGCTATGTTTTGCAAATTTTCATTTCCATTTTTAAGACCATCAGAGGGATACACTACTTGAGACGACTCATGTATCTGCTATGGTGCTATTTTGGTACATCGCTTTTAAGATGGATTGATAGGGGTAAGCTGAACTCCACAGAGCTGCATTTTGCAAACTAGAGGAATATAAACAAAGGGTTTGTGAAAACACTTGCCAAGGATGCTGTTTATCAGTTGCTGCAGAACCACGACAGAACACGGCTTAATAACATATACTTTATAATAAAAATCAATAAGGTAATTGAAATATTTCAGGTACTTTCAGGTTTTTCTTTTCATTAGAAATGAACATTGGACATTAAACATACTCTTTCAAAACACTTGAGAGTTGCAGCTTTTTAAAAAATGATACAAAGCCCTGAGCCTTCTGTCTTTTCTCTGCCCCTTTGTACGTCTCAGGTTTGTTAGAGCACAGTCCACTTAGAAGCCATTAGTCACCTATTGGAATATTTGGGAGGCTAATAGCTTTGAAAATCTGATCCTTGTGATCACAGAGTGTTTGAGCATATTGGATGCATGCAGCACCAGATTACTTGGCAGCACCAATACAAAGTGGCAGAAGGACATGCATACAACTGCCTGCTCTTGCTGTTGAACCAGCCCCAGCGCTCGATGATGCTAGCTAATGCCAGAGTTGGGCAGACTGCTGCTCCAGATGGCAAAGAACCCTCCCTGGGCACCTGTCTCTCCAGAAGCATCCTCCAGATGCAGGTGGGCTGTTTGTGAGAGGCTGCTTTAGGACAGGACTTTCTCTCCCTAGGTCAGCTCCTGGCTAGCAAAAGCACCAAGCCATTGCCCTGGCACTGTGGTGCTTGCTCCTCGCAGTTTCGAAGTACCATTTTAAGGCTGCGTCTCACTGCAGCAGGAATTCACCTCTGACAGTGGCTCTCCAAGTCCCCCTTTCCCAGTGAAACATGGTGCTGGTGAGAGATGCCAAATCCCCATGTCAGAAATGGCTGTAGGTGCTGCCCACGCCCTGTCCACAGGAGAGGCAGCAAGTGAGAGAGCTGACACATTGACTAACAGACAAATAGGATGCTCTGGCAGCCTTTGCTTACCTGTGGTTCTTCAGCTCCATCTGTACCTTCTGTCTTCTCACCCTTCTCCAGCAACAGGGCATTTCTCCATCATCTGCAAACTGTCAGCAATGAGAGAGAGAGAGAGAGAGAGAGAAACCACCGTAGGTCTGGCTTCCCAGCTGCTATCATTTACCTTCCAGGCAGACAGGGAGTTTGCTCTGGTATTGGGTCTGTCTGGGTCAGTAGTGTTGTTGTTCTCCTTTGCTATTTGACAGACCTCCTGCCTGTTCCACACAGACAGGTCTCATCCATCACCAGCCTCTCTTCAAGCATCTCCTGAGCAGCAGGGGAACAACAGTGAGACATGCTCTTGGCAAAGGGCTGTTTCTTCAGAGCTTCAGCCTCATCACTCAGGAGCAAGCTGCTGTCTGAAGGACAAGGGAACCAAGACAGACCCAGACCGGTGACTGGCGCAAGTTGTTTTCATGCCTGACATGCTCCCAGGTCACCCCTGTCCTTCCTGCCATTTCTCTTCCCATCCAACTCCACCACCCTTTGTGATACTCATCTCCCGGGTCAACAGGTCTTTGCTCCTCTACTTTCTTCACTCTTCCCACTACCATCTTTTGAGGGATGCAACAGGAATGACAGCAGTGGAACAGTTTAAAATTTGAGGTCTGCTGTCAGAAAGAAGACACCAATAAACACTGTTGGCTACCAATGAGTCTCACCCGCAGAAGTCCCTAAATCTAGGTTCCTGTATCACCTTGCTTCCTAAAATATTTACGCTTTCCTGGAAAAGCCACCCCTGGTGCTTTCGCCCCCAGAAGGCCCCTGCTTTGCCCAGAGCTGGCTGCCGGCTGAGATTTCCCAGCTGGGCACTAGGTGGCAAAACATCCCGAGAAAGGGAATTTCCCATCTCGGCCCCTTCAGGGCTGTGGGAGCTTTGGTGGGGGTGTGTTTTCAAACACAGTTGAAAATGCAGAATTTGCAAATCTAAACGCATAGACCCCAACCGAGACAGGAGTTAATTTATATTCCTGCCCTACGTCCAGGCAGAGGTAGCTGCGTACAAGCGTCTAAAAGGTGCAGCTGCTGCATTCACTAAGGCAAATCCTGAGGGGAGGGGGCTGGAAACCAGCCCCAGTTCAATGGGAGCTCACGGGTAAGTGGAAGATAACCCCGAGATCCATCCTTCGGGGCGCTGAGCGAGGATGCATAAACCCTGCTGCTGTGGCAATATCACCTCTGGTTTTATGGACGCCCATCCCTTGACTCCACAGGACAGGACCACATGCGGAGGAGAGGACACCCATCACAACCTCCCAAATCTTTCTACTTGGCCCTGAAGGGCCCCCAGCCCCACGGATGCAGCCTGACCCTGCAGGGTTTGTCTCACGAAGGGGAGATTCCTGCCGCTACCTGTTGCAAGTGCAGGGGGGGCCATCTGGACCACAACCCCAGCCTTACCCCAAATGCATCTCCCAACCAGGCACGAGCAGGTCTGTTTGTGGGAATCACCTCTCCTCTCCCCTTTGGTGCCAGAGCCTTCCCCTGGCCTGTAAAAGTGGACACAGAAGACTTAGGGCCGTGTGAATGACAGGCCCCAATACTTAACCATCAGATTACTGTGCCACCAGGCTGAACTCTCCTGTTCACCCTAAGATCTGTGTCCTTCACTTACCACCATGCTTAACAGGTTCTGCCCTGTCCTTCCTACAGCATCCACCACTTTGGCCAGTTCCAGGGTCCAGAGCAGGTGATTGAAAGCCACTTGCCCCCCCAGAAAAAAAATATCCAGGTCCTCAGCTCCTTGCTCTCATGATTCCCTGCTGGCAAGTGCCATCTTCTTATTCCACAGTAATCAGCCCCTCGATGGGACTCAGGGACTGAGCAACCTCAGCTCACAAAGTGATGTCAGTCATTTCTGCTTTCCCTGCCAAAAGCTCTCCACCCCCCAGCTATAAAACGTCATGCACCGTGCTTCACTGTCTGGCAGGTGCGAGCTGGGATGAATCCACAGAAACTTGACCTCACAAGCTGCTTTTTCCTCCTCTTTTAGCTCTCAGGATGTCAAATTCTCACCCAGATCTCTCCTGGCTTTTTGCACTTCTACAGCCCCTTTGCTCAAAGTCCCTGCAGCAATTTAAGGTGCAGATTTTGCAGATCACAGAGGCAATTGTGGCCAAGAGGCATGACACCAGGCAGGGTCCACTCTCCAACCCTCAACGCTCTGCACTGCTGGTAGCATCTATGGGCAAAGACATCCCCAATGCTTCACTTCAGGGAAGCTGGACTGGAAAAACAGGAATCAAGACCCCCATCCAGGAGGGGATGTGGGAGGACTTGGGGGCACAGGGTGCCCGTAGCTCTACCAGAGCAGGAGACTCTCGAGTGGGCGCTCTCAGCCTGCATCACATGTGTCTGGTGGAGCGGTTTAATGCTATGGGAAGGTATCGGAAAAGGATACTATGCCAACTCCACAGCTTGGCAAATAGAGGGGAAAATGTGTTAAAAGCTAGGACTTTCTGAGCATGTTCTCTGTCTGGAATCTGCCTGCAAAACAGCTCAAATTTCTCAAAGGGATTCATTATTCAAAACTATTTGCTGAATAATTTCTGTGAGTAATTGCAGGTCTGAACCTTGTCTGCAAACAATTCATTAGGAGCATCCGGGCAGGCAGCTATAACTGTGCTCAGACACTGGTCTGCGTTCCTCGGCTGTGTGGATAACGCCAGTGTCAGGTGGGAAGGCAAAATAAACTTGTTTACAAAATCAGGATCTTGAAAAACAATTAAAGAAATTGTATCAGCTTAAAATTAGCTGCTTCCACCAACACTTCCAGATGTAACTGTCGCTGAAATAGTCTGGCAGAGAGAACTGGGCACTGGGGGACCAGCCCTGGGCTGCTGCATCCCTGCAAGTGGCATGTGACTCTGTCCCGATGTCCTCGAGGGAGCAGCAAAACCGGTCCCCAGGCAGGACAAGGAGAGGAGCAGTGGATGGGGAAGGAGGAGCTGCCTTCACCCTCCATCCCTGCAGAGCCCTGAGTATCACAGAAAGAGCTGCCTGCTGCAGGAGCATGTCACAGAACCGCCATCCCTAGAAAATGTCACCAAGCAGCACTGACAATTCACATATGTATTTGGAGAAGGAGCAGAGACCGACTGGAAGCGTTTCCACAATTCAGGGCTCGAAGTGCACAGTAGCACTGGGCTGGGTACCAAAGTCATCACTCAGACTATGTTTCCTGCTGAAATCATGAAATAATAGATGTCCAATTAACTGGCAAAGCGAGATGCAAAGAGAAATATTGCTTACAGAGAGCTGGCATAGTGCCCATGGAGTTATAATAAGAATATTTTATTTGCCTGGGCTTTAGATAACCTATTTCTATTCTCTCTTTTGCTGCCCCTGGGGCCCCAGAGAGTATATTGGTTTATCGGAATAACTTTTCTTCTCCAGCATCTCTGAAGTCCTCTTCTAGCTCCACCAGCTCAAATATAATCTCAAATACCGTTAGGCTAAACACAGTCCTAATAGGTACTCTGGTCTCTACCACCAGCTAACACACTCGAACTGCAAAGACTGCAAAATTGGGGCTGTGGTACTCTTCCAAAGGTGCCTATGTGGGAGCAGGGAAGGAGAACAGGGGCTAGCCTGCTGCATCCTTTAAAATAGGCAGAGAAGGCAAAGTTAAAGAAGGAATAGGAAAAGGAAAAAGAAACAAAACCCCACCCTAGGAAAAAAAATTGTTTGGCAGGAATAAAGCCTGCTTTGCACCACAGTTTGCCAAGTCAAAATAAAACCGAAGAAGTGCCAATAGGACTAGACAGATGTCAACTTACCATCGACCTGCCCAGTAAGTTATTAAAATCCAGAGACTATTGCATGCAGAAAATACTGTGTACAGCGCTCTGGAGCTAATACAAGGCACGTACCACACATCCCTGAAAAACACAATAGGAAAGGATCCAACTGCAGCACACTAAGCTATCAAATACACATGATTTAGATTAAGGATAACTAGCACAAACTAAGACCTCTGTACAAGGTGTCCGGCAAAACAAGATTTTTAATGGGTCAGTACCTCCCTGCAGGCGCCGCCGCAGTAACCTAATTGTTTGCTTAACTTGCCATGTAACCACAGCCCAGGGTAGTAAGTAACTGAAACCATTTCATTGTTGCAGCCATTAACCAAACCCATGTTTTTCTGTAAGCCTCTGTACCTGTCTGACCCAAGAGACTTTCCAAATCCTTAGAAATAAGTTAGTAGTCGTAACCTCAGGAAAACTGGAGGCATCAAGCAGATAAGTGACTCACTGAAGATCAGAGCCTGGCCCAGATGCAGAACTAAGAATGGAACACCCTTCACCTCTTAGGCATATATCTCAGCCTTTGGAAACAGCCACATTCCTGGAGCCCTCTACTCTTGGGAAAGGCAATGCAAAGGCAGCTCCAACACATTTACACACAGAAATCTATTTGTATTAAACTGCTATTGAAATAGCCCAGAAGCGTGACCTGTCAATTCGGTTTCCTTTTTTATTCTTAATTTTTTTTTCTTTTCTTAAAAGTAATCTTTTATTCTTCAAATTCTTTTATTCTTCCTTCCTTCTTTTTTATTCTTAAATTTCCAATTCAGCAAAATTTCTCTTTATTTGCAGATAACTTCACTGAAAAAAAAAGAACAGGAGACATGTCCCTAATGGGAAGGGAGCCCTTAAAATCACCTGCCTGTTAATCCCTTCACTGCTGGTGATTTCGACTCTCTGGGCCTGAGGAGGGCCAGGAACACAGGGGTGATGGCTGTGTAAACATCAAACGTTAAAAGCCTTGCAGCCTTCCAGCCCAAACTCCTGGTAAGCCTGTGCTGCGCAGTAATAAAAACACGTCGCTGCTCCAGCGCCCGCCTGCCCATCGGAAAGCAGCAGCCCGCAGGGGCTGGCATTGCCTGGGCGCAAATCCCAGAGCTGATGGCCCCTGCAGCCTGGCACATGTGCTAACCTCTTCTCCATCCCCAGCAGGGAGTGACGGGAAAGCCCCCCTCCATCCCTCACCCCAGCTCTTGTCTGTTCTGCTGCTGGTAAGAAACAAGAAGCATAAACCCACGCATTTTCCCCGGCATGGGGAATGAAGCCCCACTGACATGAGCCAAGACGCTCAAAGATTTGACACAACTAATCCTGGGTTTTTCGCCCCCTTCCATGCCACAGTGTGTTTTGGAAGGCATAGAAGTTATATGCCAGGCGGTGGCTGCACTTGCAGAAGGAGACACAGCTTTACCTGCCCATAAATTCAGCTCCAGTTGCTTATGTCAACGCTGTAGTCGTAAAGGCAGTTTTACGGCACACAAGGCAAAACCACCTCCAGGCTAACTGCAGAAGTGGAAACAGTATAGATGTGATACAGCTCCGAGCCAGAAAAATCCTGCTGAGGAGCTGATTTCAGCTGCGCCACTTTGGGGCTGGAGCTGGTGGTGGCTGCCCCACGCTACGGTGGGTTTACAGACACAGCTGCCCACTCGGAGCAGCTCCGGAGACCTTGGAGGGATGGATGTGATCTCAGGATTATACTCTGCAAAGTGATGACAGAGTGAGAAGGAAAACACAGGACGCGACTGGGGAGCGGAAGATATTTCCCCTCTGACAGCACTGTTCTGGGAGCCCAGCAAAGCCCCAGTTCTCACCAGTGGAAGTCTGGTGCAGGTGCAAAAGAGCACTCGAGTAACCGAAAACACAATGAGACAGCCTCTTCCTGCCTTTTCTTGACCTCATCCTTTCTCAAACCAAACACTGCTGTTCTTTCAGGGGGGAAATATCCCCCGTCGCTTTTGACCAAACAAGAAAAGAAGAAAAACAAATTCAAATCCAGCTCATGCTATCTTTGGGGAACAGTCTAAAAAGGCTGAGAAGAGCAATGTCGTGGCACCACGCTGTCAAGCCTTGCAGCTGCAGGGCAGTGAGCTGCAGTAGCACAATGGCCTCGGCAATGCCTTGCCAGGGTCAAGCAGATCAAGCCAAACACGTGTAGTTTCCCCATTTTTACTGGGAAGGCACTAACGAGATCCTGGAGGCAAATACACAGTGTCTGACTCCAAGAAGGAAGAAGATCCGGAGATCAGAGAAAACACAGGTTGTCTCCAGCACCTTGCCTATGTTGGTCCTTCACCAGCGTATGAACTCCATCCTAATGGGATTCCTCCTGCCATTGCTCCTGACTTCCAGCACTACACAGATCTAAAGAAGGGCCAAGAAAGGACCCTACAGAAATACTTTATTTTGTGGACATCCAAGTGGCATCACAATCTCTGTAGTGTGATAACAGGCTTGTCAAAAGCAAACACCAGCAAAAAAAATCCCAACAAAAATAAAGAAAACATCAAGTTCAGTATTAAGAACAAAGCAGCCAATTGCCGTGTGTTCTCGCACTAAATGGCATCACTACAAGGAGCAAGTCAGAATATTTTAATCAAAATGTTCCAGCAAAGAATCTGTTTCTGGCAACTATGCTGTATTGGAAATTTCCTTCCAATGAGCACAGCCAGAAAAAAAAGCTAACACTGACAACAACCTAATCTATACTGAAAGCTTTTTCCTGTATATTGGAGGAAAAAAAACAAAAAAGAAAGAAAAAAAACCCAAACCAAAACAATACCCAGCTTGTCCCTAGCTGTCTTTTTAGCCTAAACTGACAAACTCAAGAGCTAGGTTTCAGCTAGCATCTTGGTTCCAAAGGCAAACTTTGCAAGCAGGCTGTCTTCCTATTACAAATAAAATTAAAAGCATTACTCGCAAACCTGCAGACTTTCCAAGTCAGGAACTGCATCCAAGCACACTGACCTTTTTCCTAAGCTCTAAAAAATGTAATAAATGCAAAGTGCAACAGCATCTGGAACCTGCCCTGACATCTTGAATTCACATTCTCACATGTTGATGAAAGGCATTTTGTATCTTATTTAAAACAGATCTGCTCCCCAAAATCATGCCGTAGCCTGGAGCCATGGCTGTGCTGGGGGACCTGGTCCCAACCCACCCCAGTTCTGGTACGCGAAGGGGATCTCACCACACCGCAGCTTCATCTTGCAGCTCTGCCCCTACCTGGTGCTGTGGGATGGAACAGAAACACCGTTTGTCCTGGTCTTACAAAGGGCTTTTGTTTTCAGGCTGGCTCCTAGCACCCTCACTTTCCCCAGGAAAATCTGTGTATATGATGCAAAATTGATCTGAGAATTGCCTCAATTCGGTAGTGCCTGTGGAATAACGCTACGAGTTTTACTGTCCACCATACAGTCTTTCTCCTGTTGCAGCGGGCAGGTCTCGGGAAACAGACGCTATTTTGAGAGTCCAAGAAATCCAGAAAGCTCAGATGTGAGGCACCTAAACAAGAAGAGGAAAAACCAACACAACCCCGATTCCAACATTCCAAAGCAGGGATTAGCTCGCAGCCCTGCTAACCAAGGACTTGCTGTAATCCCTGGATCCACGCAGTGAAAACTGGCCGGTGCACACAGCAGCCGTGTCTGTGTGTGCTGGGTTCACTCTTTGGCTCCTAACGGTAGCTGGAAGAGGGAAAAGCAGGCAGGCTCAGGGATGTACAGCCAGGGGGGTGTCCTCAGCCACTGCTGGAGCCTCACTGTCTCGCACCCAGCGCAACACCCGCTTTTGCCCGGTGGTTGCCCAGCACAAGCATCCCCAGGCCACAACAGGGGCTTGCTTAGGAGAACTGAAGAACAAAACTGCATTAACAGGGAGGTGTGACCATCCTAGAAATGACAATCCATTGCAACGTACTAAATGTAATTACAAAAATGATTCTCTGCTTATAGAAAACAGAAGGTCATAATTTGCATATATTTCACCCTATCAAAAAACTTATGTGTTTGTTTAAACATTTCAGATGTGTTCGCCAGCCCAGGGTGGCGGATTGATTCTGACACCTGACATTATGTGCACATACATTGACACTCAAAATAGATAAGACGCAAGTAAAGGTAATCAAAACCCACAACTTTAGGTCATCTGGAGCTGATGCAAGACCTTTATCCAGAAGACCTGTGTGCCCAGACTACTATCGGGTAGCTGTGCTACGCCAGCGCGGGTCCCCACTGTGCACAGCACTACCCAGCACTTGGGAAATGCTTATATACACTCAGTTCATTGATTTCCCATTAGCTAAAGGTCACTGAAGGCTTTCTAAAAAGCTTTATACTCTCAGCGTGATCATTCTAGGTGACAAATACTTCTGATTTACCCAAGAGCCAAAATATACAGTCTGAAATCAATCAGACATACAGAGGTTGAGAGAGGGAAAAACTGGAGATAGACAGAGGTGCCCAACAGCATGTGAAAGGTCATGGCCACCATCTCTCCTGCGCTTCCATCCCCTATGGACATTGCCCTGCTCGCAGAGCCTGGCAGCTGGTGAAGCTGCAAGCCCTCCTCTCCCAGTGCACGCAAGAAGCACCTTAGCCCACTGCTATTTTTAGTCTACCTCTAAGTAACTGCTTATTCAGTCCAAACCTATAAGTCCCACCATCATTCACAAAGCCACATCTACTCTGGATAATCTGAACCTGCATTGTGTATCAGGCCTCCTTGGATTTTGCCCACTGTATTCTGATAAGCTTTCATCGCTTACTTATTCAATTATTTCTTTTCTCTGCTTTGGTCCCTGCTCCCAACCCCTGGGGAAGCAAATGGGGCAGGTCTCCATGGCACTTGGTTTCTCAGCAGCCCCTCTCCCTCCCCTCAGCATTTACCCACTCTGTAGCATCCCCATTCTGTTTGGAGATGCCCTCAACTCCCCCCACCCTTTCTATCCTTCAGAACCGCATCCCCAGCCCTGCTCCACTCCCTGCTGACCACACTTTTGGCGGCCACTGTCTTTTTGACACATCTTCTTGGCTCTTTTCTGTCCCCTGCGCTCCTCCTATGTTTTCCAGAGACCTGTCCAGGGTCCAAACAAAACAAGAGTCAATCCCGATGGCATTTTCTTCCACCCGTTTTGAATTCCTGCAACAACAGAGAAATAAACACTGAAACTGCAGATTCTCTGCCACATAAAGTGGCTTTGCCAAAGCTGCGTGTGATCCATCTGCCTGGGGGATAAAACATCGGATTCGTGAAGGCACTGCCTGGTGGGTCAGGAAAAGTCTCCTTCATTAACACGGGGGCTGGGCAAGGCTGGGAGTATTTTGATACTGGCACAGTCTGACACCCAGTTAGGCACAGTCTAAGGATAAGAACCTGAGACAAAATTACAAACTCCTTCATTAGACGAAAAGCAACAGCCCCGCTACTGCTTACTGCCATCTTAGCTGGCTGAGCACCCTCTGCTCAAGGATGTCCAGCATTTTCCAAGATAAAGACAGACATTTTGTTCAGAGGGATGGCATGCTCCATGCCTCCCCTGCATCCCGAGCTGCCTGGAAGCCAGCCAGGGATAGCACAGGACGGTGAGCCGTGACCTCTGTGCATTTTCATAGCTCAGTTTGGCCCGCAGACCCACACAAGCCCTTGAGCTCTCTGAAGGGTACGTACTGCTTGAATCAATACAGACAGTTTTCAGGCCAACAGCTTCCAGACTCACCCTGTGGTAAGAGAAGTCTGGTTTGAAGCAGTTTTACATGGCTTTCAGCGCTGAATGCTGCAGCCCTGTCTTCCAACATTCCCACCCAAGGCACTGCTCCTCCTGGAGACCTCCACACCTCCCGTGGACACAGCTCACACCCCAGAGCCCTTCAGAAAACATCTCCAGAGGTATCTCCCACAGCTCCACTACAGGGGACAAACAGAACACAGCTTGAGTAACTCACCAAAGGGCTTACAACAAACAATTAGCAGCACTCCTAATGAAAAACGTGCTCCTCAGCTCTGCCTCTTGGTTTGAGGAGGACACAGTCCATTGCACCAGTCCCTGGGTTTGTGACACCTGTGTTCACACCAGCCCCTGCAAGGGAATCTCCCGCCACCCTGCATCCCACCACAGCCCGGGAGTCGTCTCTCTCCAAATGTGATGGACCCTACCAGCCGTGTCCAAACCTCACGGTCCAGACGGCAAGGACATCAACACCTGAAAAGCCAAAGAAATAAAAAGCAGTAGTCTTAAGGTATAAACGGTGAGCAAAGACTGATGCACAGCCCTGCTCACCTGCCCGCTTCCCCTCTGGGGCAGCCTGCTAAAATTACTGCACCATTCTCCATTAGCACCATAGATTATTTTTTAATCACCTCTTTCTGTGTGGCTTTTTGGAGCCTTTGGCATTCTGTAGCAACAATTAATTTTCCAGTCTCACAAAGAAACACAAAGGCTCACAAAGAAACAAAACACCTGCAGAAAAGTGACTGCTTTCCACTGAATATTGCGACAGCTTTCTTCAGGGGCTTCCATCGCTTTGAGTGTCAGGTTTGCTCCTGATTTCACCACATTTCTGTCGGTCTGTGGGTGGTGAGAGCCCGAACGCTTGCACTCCGCTGCTGGCAAACAGATATATCACCCCCCACTTCTGGCCGGCGCTGCCCCGGGCAGAAACAAGACATGAAAGAGAAGCTGAGACTGTGACCCAAAGCCTCCCCAGGCAAGGAAACACCATCTTCAGGCGGGGCAGCTGTGTTTTCTGAGCATTAAAAAGCAAGAAAGGCTCAAGTTTAAAGAGGTTTGGCTTAGGGTGCCCAAACACACATCCAGGGAGTTTTGGTGTGGAAACTTCCCTCCCTCCTTGTCAAGGGTCGGGCTGCTGATCCCACACCTCCCTCCTGACAGGAACCAGCTGCTACAACTTCTCCACTTCTTATTTTTTTTAAATATTTTAAGCCATCCCTGAATGAGGCAAAACCACAAACAACAAGACAAAGCAGGGCTGTGAAGACATCGGGCCACCACAGCCAGCCCCATGGGAAGGCACCACAGCACGTCAGGATGCTGGAGGGGACACTGGTAAGTGCCAGACAGAGGACACTGAGAAGAGACAAGGGAAAAAACCTCACGTCTCGCAGGGAAAAGGCAGCAGGGCCCGATTCCCAGCTCCAGCAGTAAGCCAGCAGGCAGGAGTAGGGGTGTGGGGTGTCACTCACTGTTTAAGTGTATTCAGATGCCCCATACTGCAGCCCCTTGTAACCCAAAGGCTGGACACGACCTGCAACACAGGTTGCACAAATAAAAGCTCCTGCTGAGCGCCAGAGCCTGCCTGCAGGTTCCAGTGGTGCTTTGCACAATGGTTTCACAGGGCACCCGCAACAGGAGTCGCTGCTGCCAGCGGGTGTGAAAGCTGGTCTCCTGCTGCCATGGGAGCCAGGCTGGGGGGAGCGGCAGCAGCACTTGTCAGAACTCAGGAACAGAAAATGTGTTTCAGATGGGCCACTGCAGAGCAGCCACACAGCCCCAGATCCAACAGCACCTCACACAGACACAGCAACTGTAGTGAGAGGCTCAGCCAGCTCCACTGCCCTGCTGAGCATCACTCCCGTCCCATCCCAGGCTCCCCCACATCGCTCC
Organism: Falco naumanni; assembly: GCF_017639655.2. Classification (NCBI taxonomy): domain Eukaryota; kingdom Metazoa; phylum Chordata; class Aves; order Falconiformes; family Falconidae; genus Falco; species Falco naumanni. Next base: position 82,963,104 of record NC_054057.1, on the reverse strand, counting down.
CATCCTGGCACCAGGCTCCCCCACATAGCTCCTGTCCTGGCACAGGGCTCCCCCGCATTGCTCCCGTCCCAGCACTGGGCTCTCCCACAGCACCCAGGCCAAATGCTACCTAGCTCCCACAAGGACAAACCTCTATCTCCACAGTCCAAGCCACATTCTCAATTTGATTTAATCAAGGGGAGTGTGCCACCCACCCTCCTCATCTCTTCCCCAAACAGCCAGGTATCGATGGCTTTATTAAATTCTGCTTTTTATTCCCTTCCTGCCCTTGACTAGAGGGCTTAGGAGCAAGACCAACATGGGCAAGCCCTTAAATTCAAGCAACACGGCCTGCTTGTAAGTCACCACACCCCGCACCCTCCCTGGCACCGTTCTGCACCACAGCCACGCAGCACCCTGCCAAGTCACCGGCTTTCCCCGCGGGCTGCCACGAAGGTCCAGCTTACATAAGGAGGAACAAACTAGCTTTTCTTCGCCCCCCTTTCAATGCTACCATTCATCCCCTGCCCTCTATCCTGCCAGTGCCACCTTGAGGGATGCAAAACACACAGCCAAAACACTTCATCTCGCACATTATCCCAGGGCAAATCTCAGTTGTTCATGCGTAAAGGGTTTGCAATTTTGTCCCCCTAAACCACAAATGAATTTAAAGGGTTAAGACAAAAACTACCGAGATGCAAAGGTACCCATGTGTTAAGGACATCCCGTACCCTGGTAAAGCCATGTCACTGCTCAAAATGCAAAGAGCTCCGAGGCCTGACAGTCCTTCCCTGGAGGACACAGGGGCTGCAGGGCCAGGTCACAAATGTTCTACCATAGCAGTGAATGCAGCATCAAACAGCAAGGGACAGAGTCTGTTCAGTGGTTGTGTAAAGACTTTTGCTTCAACACTGAGCTAGTGCTACAGCTGGTCTCAGTTCTACCCAGATCAAAACACCTTGGTCAACCCCCAGGTTATTTTTGCATCTACACGTCAGTTCTGCCTGGTTAGAAACTCCATGCTGACTTTGGCCAAGTGGTCAACCCCAGGGAAAAGCAAGCCAGGAGGGGAACAGGATGTAACTTTGCAGGCTGAGCACGAAATGACAAAGCCAGGTTTATTCAGACACAAAAAGGCTGCTTCAAAGCATTTTTCCAGCCCTTATAGAATCAATACTAGCATCATAACCATCTACACTCCAGGATTTTTAGTTCTCTTCTGACTTCAGGCCAGCACAGATGCATACCGCCTGCCCTTTCCGATCATTCTGCCATTATTTGTCAAATACCAAATTCCAGCTCCTTTAGGAAACCAGGGGGGAAGGAAGCATGGCTGGTTGAACTCTTTGTCCTTCCCCCTCCCCCTGCCTTTTACATCATCAGAACAGAGCAAGAAACCCACAAAAAATGCACATTCCTAAAGCTGTAGGCTACATCCCAGTTCTAGCAACCCAGTGGTCTTACCACAAAGCTCAGCACAGCCTGGATCCCCTTTGACTTCTCAACAATACATTCACAGTGGCGGAAGGGTGGGGAAGGAGGGCTTCAAAAGAAAAGAGCAGCAAGGAACAAGAAGTTTTAAACCCAGAAACCATCGACTGCAACGTGAACCCTCTCCACTTGAGCTTTACTGCTTCTCCCAGCACATGCTCTGAAGTGTGGTAATGAGGAGAGAGCTGAAAGCATCCAGCATGTTGGTTGGGTGTGAGTCCACAAATACTAACATGTCTTATATGTCAACGAAAGCTGGACTTGATGGGGTGAAAGAGGGAAAATAAGACGACAGAGCCCCCAGTGGCCTTATGCCATCCATACACTCGCCTGACTGCGGCACTTAGAGAGGCTGAGAAAGCCATTGGGATGCAGGCAGCCTGCTGAACCTTGCACATGGGCTGCTTTGGACCTTAGCGTGATGCAGGGTGGTTATAGCACATAATGCTGGAATTTACCCCCTTTATCCAGCTTTGGACAGGGAGAGAGAAGTCAGTGCATCCATGTCTCCCCTCTCTAGCCAGTATCCACAAAGGAAGGGAGAGCTTTTTCTTCCGTTGCTGTTAAATTACAAGGCAGCCATAAGGAGAGGACACACTCTCACATCACACGGAGCAGCTGTCGGGCAGGATTTGCAGCCATTTTGCACCTTCTCTGCCAACTGCACAGCCAAGACCTTGCTGCCAAAAACAATGCCAAAAAAAACACCCTGCAACCCATTCCTCCTCTGCCTCAGATGACTGACAGCCAGTGACCTTGAAAAGATGCTCCTGGGCTCTCGCCTGGGACAAGCCATGGCCATGAATCACAGGACAACCATGGACGAAGAGGCAGCAGCTGGTTTGCAGGGCGAGCTGGCGTCACTGGGGTGCACTGGCTAAGCACTGGTCAGAGGGGCAGGAAGAGACAGGCCCAGATCAAGAGGTGCGAGGGAAGCAGCTGGAAGGAAGCATCTGCATTACGGTCCCAGTCACTCACGTCTACACATACTAAACAGCAATTAAATTTAAATTAAAACAGAGAAAAAATAAACACTTTGTAAAGACAAGAGATGAAAAAACATTCATGCTGTATCTTTGAAGAGCAACATGAACCCACCCTGAAGAAATGTAAATGTAGCAGAAACCAAGAGACTCCCGGGATTACTCATTACAAGAGACGAGATTCTCAACAACTTTGTTTTGCAGCAATTAAGCTGGTAACTGGAAAAAAATTGAATAGATCAACACTTTTCTATTATTAGTTTTAAATAATGACTCAGAAACAGGCACTTCCTTTTTCCCCAAGCTGTGAAGAGCTAAGCACAGAGACCTTGATCATGGCTTCAGGCTCATTTAAACTGCAAATATCTCTGCAGAAATTCAGAAGAGTGGCGCGAATGCAATGAGAAACAACCCCTTTGTTTTAAGCATAACTACCAGCAATTACCTTTCATTTATAGGTTAAAAAGCTTGATACAGCGCATTCACTAGGAAAAGCATGCAATACCAAGAAGATGTATGTGTACAGACGCTGGGGAAGCAAGGAGAGAGGGAGGAAAAGTCACATCTGCCAATGGCCTTGGAGAGAAACTGAGTAAAAGGCCAACATAAAGAAGTCTGCCCAAAACACAAGGCTGCTTCCCAAGGCCTGACCCTGAACCTTAATCACCGATACCACCCACAGCCCAGGGAAATAATTATGCATTTCAGCTCTGAAAGAGTTGCCTGCCCAATCTGCTAAGCAGACAGTTTTTGCAGAGCAATTCAGAGAGAAAAAGAGAAGCAGATTCAGCTGATGAGACACAAAAAGTCTCTCCAAAAGCATTAATCTCCTTTAGGAAGCAGCCCACGTGTTCCCAGCACAGTGGGCAACCATCACTCCTGCAGCAGGTCCCAGCAAGGCAGATGATTAGATCTGCATCAGTCATTCCATATAAACAGAAAGGCAGTGGATGAGGATGCAGCATCACAAGCAGTAGCTGGCACTCTGAAAACAAATGAACTTCGAGTTCACCTTGATGCTTGTTTATTGAAAGAAACCTTTCGGATCTTCTTCTTCCAGGGATAAGCATCTGCATCCTTGCCACCTCCCCTTAAAGCGTGCACAGAAATGAGGACATAGCACAGTTCTCAAGGGACCCGCACTGTACGCAGCGGTGACCAGGCCAGAGCAGCACACCAGCTCCCTGTCCTGTAAGCAGCTACGACAGCGACCTCTGTTTCTGCCTTAGCTGCTGCAGTATGAAGCCTGGATGCCAATTTCTGGACACCGTGTCCACCCAAGAGCATGCTCCGCCATCCATGCAGGCCACAACCCCCAAGAACTTCAGGCACCATCCTGGAACGGGACATGTCATGGAAGATGTTCCGCACTAGCAAGGAATACAGGGGATGAGGAAGCTCAGCTTTTTGGAAAGTTGAGTCCCACCACCACTCTGCCAAAAGATGAAGCAGCGCAGAGGTACCACGCTGGCCACCTGCCATCCTTAAACACATCACGGGGCTTGTTGTCACTGCTCTCAACCGCCATTTCCTTCCTGTGACCTTGGCATCACGCTCACCAGCCACAAGCAGCACGCATCACCGGAGCCCTGGTATGCATCCAGGACTGTGACAGTCAGGCACTGACCCACCCAATCTGCCCTGAGCCCAGCTCAGAGCCACCACCAGCAGACGCAGCTGCTGAAGGCACCACTGACAAAATCAGCTCCCAAAGAAATCCGAGGGCTCTGCAAACCTCAGACCTTCGGAACAGCAGCCCTGAGATAACACACAGAGGCAAGTGCATAATCTCTTGGGTTTTTCTTTTACTTTTTTTTTTTTATTCCTTCCTTTCCTTTGCCACAACACACAGTTTGTATTAAATATCTTAAATATATTAATTTTTAAAAAGTATTAATAAAAAGCTACTGAAGGACACAACTGGCAGAGTAACCAAGGGCAGCGACCCATTGCAAAATATGGGGGCATTTTAAAAAACAAAATAAATGATAACAAAAAAACTGGCATTTTTTGCATGTGCACAGCTGGCTGGAATACCCTGGACTCTGGCATTATTGCAAAAATGGAAGGGGAAGCGGTAGAAAAAATATATTCCATTGTACCAACCTTTATGGGGAAGGGAGTTAACAGCAAAAATGAGGAGGCTTTAAACATTTTTGGTATTTCAGATGTTCCCTCCCACACCCACTGCCCAATCACTTTTAGTCTTTAAGCAAGTTCTCTGGCTTGGGGTAGCCAAAGAGTACAAAATCTGCTTCATAAAGCTTGTACAGCTGCTGCCTCCAAGCCAATGGGATTTTGGCAAACCAGTTATCTTCCCAGCTGCTGGCAGTCCTATTCCGGTAGCTGGGGGGGAAGCGAAGCAGCCTGTCCACTTTGAGGAGCTGCAACAGGTAAGCAGCATCCTCATCCAGCGTCTCCAGCTTTCCGATGAAATCATAGTCTATCTGACATGGATGGCACAGACGGTAAACCTGCCTCCAGTGCTCATTGAAGGGGGCCATCTTCTCTGTCCTGGGATCCAGTAAGTACTGGATGAAGTCAGAAAAGGAGACTTTGAGGCCTGCCCCAAAGGCCTCACTAACAGAGGTGGGAAGGTTGGTATGGTTGGAGTACAGCTTTAGCATGGGTATGGCAAAACGCCGGTAGAACTCCTCATTCTCCAGCTCAAATTTGCTGCGAAAGGCAGAGATGAGGCGGACAAAAGGGTCCCGTACAAAGAGGAACTTGGTGTACTTCTTCAGCTTGATCTTCATGAGGTGCCGGGAGAACTTCCCGTAACGGCGCCAGAATTTGTTGAATGTCAAGTGGGTGCTGGTGTTGTGGACGTGTTCCCGGGGGATATCCAGAGGGTTCCGGTATGGGACCCCCTGGTCCAGCAGGCTCTCACTTAACACAATCATCACCCGTTTCCAGTTGGTGCAGGCTACCTTGGGGACATAACAGTAGATGATTCCGTGGCGGTCATCTACAATCAGGTGGTTGAGCTCGTAGTTTGGGATGTCGTCAAAGGAGCGCTCCTTGGTGGGGAAGGTGAAGCTAGAATTGGCACAAAACTCCCGCAACGTTCTCTGCCTCTCTATCTGCAGTTTCTCTTGGTCCAAGCTGTTTCTATCATTGTGCGTAGACCAGTCATAACCCCTCACATTCTCCTCCAAATTGCTCACCACAGGCTTGCTGGAGCCCTGGACAAGTACCTGTTCTGTCTTTCGGGGGACAGAGCTATTCTGTTTCAGGCTTGAACTAAGCAGCTTTGCCAAAAATTCATCCACATCTGGCAAGGCTTCCCAGTCTTCACCTGCCGTGATACCAGGGATGGCTCCTGGGGAATGAGGCCTGGAGAAGGACGTATGTAGGTAGAAGTGAGCTGTTCCCACGTTGTCCCAGTACACAATGATCAGGAGGATCATGAAGATGGAGACCAGCACCACAGAGAGACGGAGGAGCCGTGCTTTGGTCATCCTGACACCTACTGTGATAGCTGGCTTTCACCTGGATTCATCTCTGTCTTGCAGAGTGAGGCTTGGGACCCAGCATGGCGCTGCAGACCAGGAGCCTGGAAAGGTACCAGAAAAAAAGTTAGTTGAACTCTTAATGGTGCTGGTTTGGAGAGAATAACCTTGCACAGTCCAGACTCGTTGAGGGGCTGACCATTGATTTCCACATGGGGGGAGCTGCATGAGTCTGCAGTACTCACAGAGACCCCATGGAGAAAAGCTGATGGGCCAAAAGGCGGCATAATCTTGCCATTTTACCAGTTTCCATATCAATCATGGGGGTTTTATCAATCTCAAGCTTCTAGAGTCAAGTGATTTCAAGAGAAACTCTTTTTTAATTTTAAAAAATAAATAAAATATAAAGATTTCAGGCCTAGAGATCACAGAAGGAAGTCTGAGAGTATTAACCACAACTATATACAGAAAGTATGCAGCGCCAACTACCTTTCAGATCTCCTTGACTTTTAAACATACATAACACACAACAGGAAGAAAGTGCGCTCAATCCATGACTTTAGCTTGTGGTTCCACACTGTGGCCTCATCTTCCCATGAAAATGTTCTGTTACCACCATGCTGAAAACAAAGACCTTATTGGAGCTATAAATACATAGTTGAAGATGGCACTGTCTCAGTGGCTAAAGCAAGCCCCTGTTGAGAGAACACCACTGACCTGAACATATCACCTTATCTAACCTGTGTGAAGGCACCCAGTAGATGTCATCTCCATGACCTTTCTTAGTAGCTACTTCACTTTGTCAAGAACAGAGATTGCAGTTTTCCTACAAAAACCCGCAAAAGGGACACGGTCCCAGTAAGAGCCACACATCAATAAAGATCTAAAGGAACGATCACTTTTAACTGAATGATTTCCAAGATTAAGGATGCCCTGGTAAATCTTTGTCCATACCTGGACTCTGTTGAGTCAGGACCTCTTCTCCTGTTTAACGTAACTTATATTTCTATCCCACTCATCCCTAACAACCCTTGACCACCAAAGACAGGCTGTTACAAGGCTGTTTCAGAAGAACTTTTTTGGAGGGTGCAGCAGATTTGGTTTTACTTCAACCAGTCTCATCTTTTCACTGCTTCCCTGCTGACTCCCAGCATCTTTCCACCAGAAAGCTCCTCAAGGGAGATCTGTCTACTCACCCTGTTGCATGTTTTCTGGTCCAAGGCTCCGAGCAGAGGCAGGCTGGCAAACCAGCCTTGCTCTCTCCCCAAGT